>NW_026865642.1:0-76306 GCF_026571515.1 Ruditapes philippinarum
CCCAGTATCAATTGTATATTCTACAAGTTTAGTAAAACCTATATCAGTGGAATTTTTGGAAAATATATCTTGATTTTTAATCAAGAGCTCTTTAAACTTTAACTTCTGGTCATTTGACATTTCTTTACAGCCTCTTTTGTAAGTTTCTTCAAGATAAGAAGGGATATCATGAATGTTTTGAGTTGTCATCATGATGTTTATTTCTTGGACACATTCAGAAGATATAACCTCGGTCGGGCACAAATTTCCTATTACAGTAAATTATTTATCTTTAAGGGTTCATCAAAAATATTTGCTAATCTAACAGGGATATTTCGATCTAAAGGGTCAACAAGTATTTTTCCTACTAGTACTCCACTTGGTATGTCAGTAGAATTTAATTTTAATTTCTATTTTCAATTATATCTTGCCTTCTTTCTATATTTTAAGTCTCTGGTCTACAGCTTCTTCCATTGAAGTGAGAGCAGTTTTCATTTGTGTAGCAATCTCAAGCATTTTAGCTTCAGATTGGGTAATATTGTCTTGTGCCATAGAGGCTGGTCTTGAATAGTCTGAGTCTTGAGATAAAGAATCTTCTCTATCTGTATTTGTATGGTCTACATGGACATCAATGTCCATATCAATTTGATTTTGTGCCATCTGGTAACGAATAGCAATGTCAGGTTTGGTTATAATTAGTCTATGTACTATGTATAATAAAAATAATAAAACTAGGTATAATGTATAATGTCTATTCCTTTCTGCCTTCAGGTTGGCCAGACAAGAATGCAGTCAGCAATTGGCATTCAAATAAGGCTATAATCATGCATCCAACCAACAAGTAAACTTGTTTGATTGAGAGGTCAGCACCTTGGAAGATCAAAAAAATCTTCATCAGCAAATGAAATTAACTATTATACAAAAATAATAAAATGTTGTCTCTTGGTCTCCTGGTTATTTCCCTGTAATGGTAAAGCAGAAAACTGATTAATGGTTGATCAATCTGGAAAATATCTTATTCAATATAATCTCATAAAATCATTGGAATCCCACTTCTGACACCAGTTGAAACGTACCCGGGGTCTGCTAGCCCAGACACACTTCAATATCGACACGTGGGTTCTTCTCAAACACACGTAAATGGAAAAGGGAAAATTAGGGACACAAGGACTATAAGATACGGACACCTGAAATAAGATTAACACAACAATTTATTAAATATACATTTCACAAACAATAAAATTCGTATATAGTATATTCTGTGGATTGCTCTGGCTTGGGCTCCTCGTCTTAGGTCAGGAATATTCTTCTGTTACGTCTAGAATAATGTATAATATAAGATGTAATGAAAGGCTTGACAAATACGGTGTCACGTCTTGCCTGTGGTCTGGTACAAATTCTATGGTAGGAATTACCATGAAATGCTATAAGGTTGATGGGGTATCTAAAATGGTAACTACAAAATACAGTGGTGTTCTACCCTGGTATATGGGTATCACTATAAAATATGGGATTATAGCTATTCAGTCAGGATCTATCATAAATGGAAAATAATGCCAAACTGCCGAACTAGATGATTTAATATAAAGCTTCTATATGAACTATTACTGGCACAAAGTATTCTATACCTTTCTGGTGGCTGGAGATACATCCATATTCAATATAGAATAGGTGTGGTCTGGTGGCTATCTACCAAGGTACTGACAATTTTGGCAGATTCGGGCTGCTATTTATAGTCTCGGACGCTGGGTGGCTAACCTGGCTAGGGTGCTTAGCTTGGCAGTATCGTCATCGTCTCCGATGACGTCACTGCCTAGCTCGCGCGGGCAGAAATTTAGCCAGTGCCAGCTGCCATGTTTAAATTGGCATCGTGTGGCTAATTGATCATTAAAACGGCTACAACGTAGAAAATAAGTCATTTTAAATAATATAACCATCGCAAATAATATAAGGATGAAGTTATCTGTACATGCAGTGTATGTTTTGATGATTAAAAGTCGATTTCATGAAGTAGAGTTAATTACTTTGGTACTTGAGTAGTTTCCGGATACGAGTTTATTTTCGGACGTAAAATGATGGGCCTGATCGTTACAATATATTTTAAAATAACTCGATTTTATCAAGATAGTAAATTTTGTTTAAATGTATCTTTAATAAAGCAGTACAAAAGAAAAAGGAACGGAATATTAAATTCTTGTCTAAAATATTGGTGTTAGTGTCAGATAAGCAAAAACAATTGAGATTTATATTCAAATTGTCTACATTTTCACGAGGTTACCAGTAAGGCATTTCTTATTTGTGTTTCTTTCTATAGTTTGATTAAAAGTTGCAATATAAAAAAGTAATAGAAAGTTCTTGCCTGTACAAACACTTCTTTATCAAATAAGAAAAAAAAGTTGATTTATACGGTCAATGTTAGAATGTTATTGATTAAGCAAATATTAAAAGAGTGACGAATGCAGAACTGAAATAAAATAGTTCAGACAGAATCAAATACAAACCTTGACAAAGGTTTATATGAAATCATACGGGAATAGATGGATAAAGTAATTTAAAAAATAATATTTATTTTGTTATAATATTACAAATAGGAGCAAAAGTAAGGCCACATTTTAATATATCTAATTCATTTAGACAACACTATGTACATTTTATTGAAATATCCGCGTATATGTGAACAATATATGAGCTGCGTTCAAAAGAAAGCATTTATTGTCAAATCAATAATTATCTTCCAAAGATTATAGCTTTTTAAGGTATATATTTTCAAATTATTTTATGGTTGTAATTATATCAACACTTTATCTCCCTGTGAAATGTTGATGATTAAAATATTTTAGATAGTGTATGATTGTTGAATTTTAGTCATTTTAGCCATTTATAGCGGATGTTGGTGATCTTAAAAAAGAACAGAATCTTTCAATTTAGGAAGAAATTCGAGACATTTGCTCAAAACAAGTCACCAGTAATGATAACGTCCTCGATTCATGTTGACAACATCATTCTGAATATATCATCGAAAAAGAACATTCGTTCTACTTACAAGTAAACATAGTTATTCCAAAATGTCAGCATTTTAATGGCAATCATTTTATTTCCTTAAACACACAAGTTGTCATTTAATCGGAGCTATATGTATTGACAAGGAAAAAAAATAAAAAAAATAAAGCATTTGTTATTTTTTCATGACAAATCTCTGTGATTTATTTGCGACATGGAATTCATATTTATTATGCTATAATTGTAGAGTCATCAGTTGATATGTTTGCGCTATGTTCGCATACCATAAGAACATAGGTTATTGATCAAGTTGTGGTATATCATTCCAATCAAAGAACTTGAAAAAAATAGTACCATGTTATTTTATTTGTTTATTGTGTTCAACAAAATATCACGATAACGTATTTGATTTACATCTGTTTTGTGGTAACTTGACAATAAATGTTATGTGAAAAATTAAAAAAATATTTTCCATTTTTATGACTAAGATGTTTAATATTAAACGAACGCATATAACTAAGACGTATTTTAGACACATGTACCAACAAATGTATAAAAACAATTCCTAAAAAGCTGTTAAATATCAATTAAGAGTAATTTGTTTATAAAGTATTTACAATTATTATAAACTTTATAAATAATATAACCTTTTGTTTATGCAAATAATGCTGTTTTGTTTGTACATCTTGAGCTGAGTAAAAAATCAATCAATAATTAAACAAAAAACATAACCGTCATTTAATTGACATCATTTCACTAAGAAAATGAAAGCCTTGTACGCTGAGTAAGACAATGACAATATATCGAAATGTCCGTTAATTGAATGTAAATATATTACAATAGTTTTTAAGGGATTAACAGAATCAATTACCGTGTTTGATAATTAATGAGATAATACCGAAATAGGTTCATATTTAAGAAAACGTTAAATGTCATGGCCTGTAAAATGTCATATTACTTGTTTTATAATAAATGTAAAGTAGGACATCTTCTCTTCTTTAGAAAAGATATATAAGTCTTTGTAAATACACGTTTCATATATTGTACGTATGCAAAAATTATGACAATACATTGCTGGTTAAGAACCATTTTATTTCAACTTTGTGAATCTCATTTTTGAGACTTTGGATTAGGTGATAATTTCAATATCTGTTTCTTAGTCAAGAAGAAGTCGTTATTTTCAATTTTAAATTGAGTACTGTAATATTTTGGCCAAGAGTCAGATATGTGCTGATTCAAAATAATGCTCATAAAGTAAAATACTTTGCAAACAAAGGAATGATCCTCAGGAAACATGTCATTACATTACAACATTGCAATCAATGAAAGAAGGCCAACAATTAAGCCAGTGTGTAGGACAAATGTTGTAAGAGTCAAATACAAACCGTATTTTAGAAATATTAAGAAGCGTTGATAAGAGCTCTAAATACTATTCATAATCCTACACAAAGTAAAGATTACAAGGATATCTTTCTTAAAACAACATTTACACAATCTATCATTATTTATCTGGATCAGGGTTTTCCTGTCAAGAATAATAAAAAAGAAGTAGTCTGACATTTACTAGGTACTATTTTCAGACACTTTTTCTATATTACATCACATTTGCTATATTGCTAAAATATCAAAGCAATCTTATGTGATTCCGATGTATAATGAGTAGAATATCATTGCTTTTAAAAATATTTGTAAAGAAAAACAATGAAATGCCATTTAAAATCAACTACAACTTAATATACTAAACATTCAGTTTATACGTATATATTCAGCGAATTTAATTTTGATTTGTAACAATACCCCTTTATCTAAAAATATGCATTGACGTTGTAGACAACAACGCATTCGTCAAATTAAAGCAAGGCTACATATATTTCCACATCTGTTTATGTTTAAATCGATTTATTTATCTATTATTTAGAAAAAAGGAACAGCAGCAAAAATGTCTGTTTCATTTGTAATATGTTACTTTAAAGGCTTCGTTATATTGACTCGCAGAATAATGATGGTGCACTTAAAAATGACTTTTACATGCCAAATAAGGACTAGAAAGGCATTACAATTCAGAATTATATTTGTGTGGATTGAACCTCTTTACGATTTTTCAGATGCAACTGTGCTTCTAAAGGCAAGATACCTTTAAATTGTTTTCAATGCACTTGAAATCCTTACAGCAATTTAAAGTGTGTGTATTCGAGTCGCAACCATATTTAATCAGATGGCATAATGTTCATTTCCTTGCAGTAGAGTTTTATAGCTTCACACTATCTCCTCTGTTCAGTAACACGTGTTAAACAAACCAACAAAAGTTCTAAAATGTCGACAAACAGACACATCTGTAATAATTAAATCATACTAACCCCGAAATATGCGTTATGAACAATCTGTTATGTTCAGTTGCCTAAAGCACGTCTTATTTAATATTTACCAGCCAGGGAAAGATTGCTAGTTTTCAATATTCAAATACACATGAGGTCAGATTTTTTTTTTTGCTAATGCCATTCCATCGTTCTGTTACAAATTTGAGACGTTTAGTAGATTGTATAACAAAAGCAATTCGTGTTGACTACTTTCCAATATGCTTAAAATAACATTAAAAAAAACTTTCCGTTAACTTGTATAGCAGTGGTAATATGTTCATTACAATATAATATCATTAAGGATTTCCATTTGACCCATTTTTTTTAAAAAGGAGAACATGTTGATGAAATCCCTCTAAACGTCTTGATACCATTGCCTGAGGTTTATTCCCTTCATTTTTTTGCACGTTTTTGTTGCCTTTGATTTTGGAATCCTCAAAAGAATGATGCACTTAAAATATGTTTTTATGTCAATTGAGAAATAGAACGTCATTCTGATTCAGTGATACTTTATATGGATTCAATTTCAGACTTTTAAAGATTTTTAAGGGTTATGCTTCGCTTCATAAAACTAGAAGCCTTTGCATTCTTTTACTTCACTTGATTTTATTTTATTTTTCAACTAAGATAACATTGTAGTATATTTAAATGCTTGTTTATGCTCGTCTTGTAATGCACAGAAGTAAAAAGGGTAAGAAAATTACAGTTTATCAATATAAAGTAACACCGTTACTGTTTATTAGCTTAAAGATCCTGTATGTTTTGATCAAAGTGGTAAACCACACTAAGTGAAATAATATATACATATATGCACATTATTATACAAAAATAAAACAATTTTCAAACATCGAAGAATATGTAAAATATGTACTGCAGATATTTGTGCCTAAAATCTGTGCATTCATTTCTTATTGTACAATTTGACATAAACTATATAGAAAATATATTTTTTATGACCTCCCTTTATTTTAAGGAAATGTTTAATTCGGTAGTATCTTTATAAATAATGCTTTTTGGAACCTACAATATTGATAACTCTTAATTTGAGAATCATATTTATTATTTAAAACCATAAAAATTGTGTTACAGGATCTTTAAGGCTCGTGTATTCTGGTCGTTGTCAGGGTCGTTTTTACTGAGATGGCAAATCGTTTATCACAGAAAGCATACTCAAAAACAGCATTCATTACAACATAGATATACAACACCAGTCACACGCACTACATCTGTTTTAAAGAAGAAAACAAAATGATACGCTTGATATACATAGAAAATGTCATAAACTTAGAAAAAAGCCGTATTGCACTCATATGTGATCAGGAAGGACGTTGCTGGCTTTCTACCATTTGCATTTTGTTACACTTCGACGAGGTATATAATAAAAAAGGCTTATTTTATTAGTAATTTGAGTTTTATTTAACTGACATCTATTTACATGTACTTTTTTGTTTGTATACAGTTTATACGTATATATTCAGCAAATTTAATTTTGGTTGTAGCAATACCACTTTATCTAAAAATATGCATTGACGTTGTAGACAACAAAGCATTCGTCAAATTAAAGCAATGCTACATATATTTCCACATCTGTTTATGTTTAAATCGATTAATTTATCTATTATTTAGAAAAATGGAAAAGCAGCAGAAATGTCTGTTTCATTTGTAATATGTTACTTTAAAGGCTTCGTTATATTGGCCCGAAGAATAATAATGAATTGACTTTTATATGCCAAATAAGGACTAGAAAGGCATTACAAACTCAGAACTATTTTTGTATGGATTTAACCTCTTTACGATTTTTCAGATGCAAGTGTGCTTCTAAAAGCTGCTAGATACCTTTGAATTGTTTTCAATGCACTTGAAATCCTTACAGCAATTTAAAGTGTGTGTATTCGAGTCGCAACCATATTTAATCAGATGGCATAATGTTCATTTCCTTGCAGTTGAGCTTTATAGCTTCACAATATCTCCTCTGTTCAGTAACACGTGTTAAACAAACCAACAAAAGTTACAAAAGGTCCACAAACAGACACATCTGTAATAATTAAATCAAACCAACCCCGAAAAATGCGTTATGAACAATGCGTTATGTTCTGTTGCCTAAAGCACGTTTTATTTAATATTTACCAGCCAAGGAATGATTGCTAGTTTTCAATATTCAAATACACATGAGATCAGATATTTGTTTGCTAATGCTATTCCATCGTTCTGTTACAAATTTGAGACGTTTAGTAGATTGTATAACAAATTAAGCAATTCGTGTTGACTAATTTCCAATATGCACAAAATAACATTAAAAAAACTTTCCGTTAACGATAATTAATTGTGTTTTAAGAATCTTATACATCTAAGGAACTCTGATTTTAGTATAAATTAATATGTCAAATTACTTTTACCTTATTAATGAGTCCCATGACATTTTAGTTACTTAACATAAAAGTATATCTTAATTATTCCAAAATTTATAACTAAACAATGCCCTATAATCTAAGTTGAAGATGTTTTTGTGTGCTGAAAGTATAGCTTCGTGTATGCCTCAAATTGTTAATGAAATGCGTCAAATTGTTTTATACAAAATAGTTTTAAATATTTGATATGAACTTATAAGTAGTTATACAATAAATGATGACAAAACGTCAATTTCAATTTGGATACTCGTTATAACATCCTCCATAATTTCATGAATTTTAACTCTTTGATTGCAACGCGTTCTAAATGACAACCAGTACCAGTTATTTGTCCATATAAATTGATATCGGTTCAAATACGCTGTAAGCATTCATTTATTACATCAGAGATATACAGAAAAACTAACACTCACTATACGATTTTTATTTCAAAGAGAGAAAACTATGGGCATACGTAATAAAAAATATGAAAGGGAAAGATACAGCAAAACTAACACGTTCTATACGATTTTTATTTTAAAGAGAGAAACAAAAATGATACTCTGAGCAAACGTAATGACTGTCAAAAAACAATTTATAAAAGAGAAAAATGTTTATGCTCATTATCTACAGTAATAAATGAACATTTTTGTAACTATATGTACAACCTCTGAAAACTGCGCAAGAGACACAATTAGCTGCTCACTTGTTTAAAGAGGTTTTTCCCATTTGGTAGCTAGAAGATGACCAACGGGACAGGGTGTTTGTTAATACATGACCATATAAGATATTTAAGATACCAAAACAAAACAAGTTGACTAATTTCCGTTATGCTCCAAATAAAATTTAAAATGAATATAGAAATTTGCACTTAAACTACTACTTGTTATTCAAAGATACACATAAAAATTCATATAATTCATATATATATCATTGAATGATTCGTTTCTTGTAATTATCGGAAATTATTGTAACCATATTAAGGAGGCAGTTAACATTTTCGTTATTTTAATATTAAACTCTTATTTCTAGATTTATAACTCCGAAAACTAGCAAAGTGCTATAATTCATTGTGTTTTTGCTTTTGCGTAGTTAGTAAAGTGATTTGTAGGTTTTAAGTTACTAAATATAAGTCAAGAAATGTTTAATGTTAGCCTGCCTATTCGTCTTTAACTAAAAACTTGCGTAATGATTAATGCATACTTGAAAAATTATATGCATACAAAGAGAAAAGCTGAATAAATAAAATTGATGATAAGTATGAGAATTTTTTTTTTAGATTTGAACTATCATACACATTTAAAAAGTTATACTATTTAACTCCGCATTCATAATACCATTCATTGTCGCGTGTCTATTCGGTTTCGATGATATCAATATGGTACTTGCATTAACATTTCGAAATTATAATCACAGTCACAAAATATTGATAAAGGTTTTTAAAGCATATTTTTTAAAGAAACGCAATACAATATACAATAATGGACTAGTGAGCAATCGAATATGATGTGGTATGCACTGGCGGGTAACATAGTCCAAAGTGGAGTCCATTTATATGGATTGTCAAAGTCTAATGTTGAAATACACCTATAACACAATTCCTGTATTTATGAGGACGTAGAATTCATATTCAATTAAATGAATATAGTTCGATGATATCTCTATTTTTTATATAAAAACTGTGGAATAGCTATTCTTTTGTTTTTTGGAGCTTACTGGGTTTTCACTTGACAGGATTAAAACAAAATAAGTACCAAATACTCCAGTGCAATTCTGTTTTTCATACCACTCACTCTAACATACACAATACATATCACTCTTTATTTTCTATTCTTTCTTTATTCTAGGTTAAACAATATCGCGAGAGGTACAAAACAGTATGTTAAAATTATATGGATTACATTCAGAAAGAGTACAAAGTAATAAGACCATTAAAACTTAATATATTGAAATATAGCTATTTAAACAGTCCGGCTTTTTACTATTGATTAGCAGTTATGATGTTTAGGGATTGACCAAGTAGGCCTGAGTAGTTCATTTGTTAATTTGTGTTTGCATTAAAATTACAATATAAGGTTTAAAGTCGATAAGCAACAATCAAGTCGACATATTCGGTTCTAACAAAATAAAGGAAAGACTAAGAAGGGGTTTCGTTAACGCCATTTTATTCATAGGCGGATATTTTCCGCTGCCGGTTTTCGTATTTTGGTGTTTCATTCCGTATCATACTAATAGTAAGGATATAATAAAAAAACACAAAAAAAGCAAAAAAAACAAAAAACAAAAACAAAAAAAAAACAAAAAAAAACAACAAAAAAAAAACAATATGATAATGTAACACACGTTTCTTCTTACATATAATAAATTACTTAGATTAAGATTGATCTGATTAAACAACAAAATAGTAAGTTTAATCTTATACAAGGTTAGGAAAAATTCTAAGATATTTTGTCATACTTATAGAAACCATTAACAACATAGATGACGTCTTGCATCCTAAGACACCGTTTATTGAATATATTACAGCATTGTATCACCTTTCTTATTTATTAAATTTTCGTTATGTTTGTATTTCAGTTATACGCACTAATACTAATAAATTGCCTATAATAAGTTATGATCAATATTGTTATTTTAACGTCGGTATTGTATTTTCTAATAGGATATAAAGCAAGACAAACTTTAATTTACCAATCTTTTGTCTATGTTCCATACTTTATATACCGATTCCTTATACTATATATAACTTTAGGAAGGTTTATTGTTTTCGTGAATATGTCAAGCTTTACAAACGAATGAAAATAAGATATATTTTCAAATATCACGACACTATATATCATCGATATTTTCGTTTAAATGAGCCATTTTTGATTTACACACCACAATGTTTACCCAGCAAACTTTAATTATTTTGAAATTGATCTCGATTATCTTCTTTTGGCAGTCAGAATTTAATAAATTTTAGTTGAACCTGCAATGATGCCGCGAAATTAGAGAACGTGTGGTGCATATGTTACAAGAGAAACCTAACATATGTTTTAGTATACAAATAACATTTTTTTTCACAATGATGTCATTTTCTCTTTATTACAAACCAATGATAAGAGCAAAATTTAGAATATAATAATCTTGATAAGACGCGTTTTATCGATCTACTATTTAAAAAAAAACAAAAAAAAAAAAAAAAAACACAACCATAACTTCCATTAACAGATGTGTTGTCCGTTCAATAATTTGTCATGGAAAGCAAAAGTGCAATCTCCTAGAAAACATGACTATATTTTTTCACGCTAATCAAAATGGATAAATATAAAGCAAACAAAAACTCTCCGCAAAGTAAACTGCAAATATTCAGAACAACCAGGTATTTATGTACTTGTGTTTTATCATTTAAAATCCAATTGCAATAAGTACAATTTCGATTTCTTAATCTAAATAAAGCGTAAATTGAAGTTTAGCCTTGGTGGACTCAAGAAGTATTAAAATATAAACAATCCAATCATTATTTTGGAAAATATATTCCTGTATATTTCCTTGTCTGTTTCCTTCACTCAGAGTTTCATTCGCGCACTTTGTCAACATAGCCAACTTTCCCGATATAAAACACAGTAACCGCCCATTCTCCGGCATTTCATCCATGACTTTGCAGCAGCCGTGCGAAACAAGTTACTATTAGATTCAATGGCTGAGACCAATTGACATAGACTTTTTTTAACGACCCTTCGATCATAATTCCGAAGGTTTCCCATAAAGATAAACGGGCAAACATGTTTTCCCTTTGGCAAGAATTGTGCATTGCTGGAGGGTAAAAACACCTTTTCCGTTTCCCGCACATTTGTACATCTACAGAAGCAAGGGGGCGTATTTAAAGCCAGGGTTCGCATTAGCTCTATTTCTGCATAAAAGTATTATGTAAATCGTTAAATACACATACGTAACAAAATTGGATATAAACTAAATTAGACTTAAGCATTTTTTTTAATATCTTATTATTGTGTTATTATTTTATTTCTTTTTCGTTCAATTGTTAATCTACATTGTAGGCTCTGACACTTCCGATACTTAAACGAGTATTTGTCCATTATGAAACACTACTGTTTGTATTTAGTTGTTTAAATTTTGTCAACATGTTTTTTTCACTTAGGTTTCCAGTACCTGTCTTATTGTTCTACAGCTGATAATTGTGTCTTTTTGCCTAGTTTATTACGAAACGTAATTTAAAGTTTATTAAGTGAAACGTAAATATATCTCTTCAGTATTCAATTTATGAGACGTCTTAACAAGGTTAACTCACGCTATGTCTTAGATATTTTCTGAGAAAGATGCTTTACATTATAGATTTTAAGCTAGATACCACGATTACCACAATCCCCATAGAAAGATGAAACTGTTCAGTTAAACATCTTAAACAAACGGGTCCCATTATTGTAAATGATTTTATTCTTTAACAACTATCCAATTACTATAATACAGTCAAATTAATTTTAAGGTAAGAACTGCATGATACTGTAAACATATACCTGTTAGATATATGAGAAAAACTATGATTTCACAATCAAATGTCAAATGAGCTGAAATTGAATTCATTGCCGATTAAAAACACATTTACAATGAAATGAACAACGCTACAAACTGAAAAATAGACAAAATGATAACTGTTGAACAGAACTGTCAATCACCTTACCTAACCCTAATTAAGTATGAATTTCTAAAATAATCATGTCAGTAAAACAGCTTTTGAACAATGTTATATATAATCATATATATTAGAGTTTTTATGTGAAATATGAAGAATACAAATAATGTAAGTAGACTGAATTTTGTTTGATACTGCTTAACGATACCTTTTTTCAATAACATAACAAATTTATTTATTTGCTTACATGATAAAACAAGTTTAAGTATGCAAATCCGATGTTAAAATGATAGAATTTCAATACATTTAAGGATAGTACAATGTAGTAGTAAAGAAACTCAAAGTAATACAATTGTAAACTTCAGCTTAAGGTAAACAATTGATTTATACTCAATATTTTTTGTCCATTATTTTAATGTATCGGTCAATACCACGTTCCCTTAAAATATGAATGGACAACAAACCGTTCGTATAGTTGCAGAAAGGTGGTTACAGAGTGTTTCACATTTTTATCTAGGTTCCACTTGATTATTTTAAGAACAAAGGTACAGCAGTGGTAATATGCTCATTTAAATATAATATCATTAAGGGTTTTTACATTTTGCCCCATTTTTTTTTTAAAAAAGAGAACATTTTGATGAAGTCGCTCTAAACGTCTTGATACCATTGCCGGGTGTGTATTCCCTTCTTGTTTTTTGCACGTTATTTGTTGCCTTTGATTTTGGAATCCTCAAAAAATGATGCACTTAAAATATGTTTTTGTATTTCAATTGAGAAATAGAACGTCATTCCGATTCAGTGATACTTTATATGGATTCAATTTGAGATTTTAAAAGATTTTTTAAGTGTAATGCTTCACTTCTAAAAACTAGAAGCCTTTGCATTCTTTAACTTTACTTGATTTTTTTTATTTTATTATTCAACTAAGATAACATTGTAGTATATTTAAATGCTTGTTCTTGCTCGGCGTGTAATGCACAGAAGTAAATAGGGTAAGAAAATTATAGTTTATCAACTAAAAGTAACACCGTTACTGTTTATCAGTTTAAAGATCCTGTATGTTTTGATCAAAGTGGTAAACCACACTAAGTGAAATTAAATATACATGTATGGACATTATTATGCAAAAAAAAAAAAAACAATTTTCAAACATCGAAGAATATGTAAAATATGTACTGCAGATATTTGTGCATGAAATATGTACATGTAATCATTAAAATATGTACATTCATTTCTTATTTTAAAATTTGACTTAAACTTAAATTTTTTATTTCCTCCCTTATTTTTATGAAATGTTAAATTCGGTAATATCTTTATAAACAATGCTTTTTGGAAACTACAATTATATTGATAAATCTTAATTTGAGCATCATTTTTATTATTTAAAACCATAAAAAAATTGTGTTACAGGATCTTTAGTGACGTGTATCCGGGTCGTTGTAAGGGTCGCAGCCGTTTTTACTGAGATGGCAAATAGTTTATCACAGAAAGCAAACTCAAAAACGGCATTCATTACAACATAGCTGTACAACACCAGTCACACGCCCTACATCTGTTTTAAAGAAGAAAACAAAGGGATACGCTGGATATACAAAGAAAATGTCATAAACTAAGAAAAAAGCCGTATTGCACCCGAGCGTGATCAGGAAGGACGCTGCTGGCTTTCTACCATTTGCATTATGTTAAAATTCGACGGTATAAAATAAAAAATTGCATTATGTTACACTTCGACGAGGTATATAATAAAAAATTGCATTGTGCTACACTTCGACGAGGTATATAATAAAAAAAGTTTATTTTATTAGTAATTTGAGTTTTATTTAACTGATACACTATTTTCCGATCCATTGCCATCTTTTCGATACAAATATGAGATGTGCGTTACAAAAATTGTATTACAAAAGCAAAACAAATTGGCTAGCTTCCATAATGCTTTAAATAACCATTTTAAAACGTTTAGCAAAAAACATAATCAGTGCAATTAACAAAAAACACACACTTCATCTTATACATCTATGTAAATTATTCAACAATTTTGTTTTGAATATTTCCTGTAAATTACATAAACAACATTGAGAAGGCAATTGACATTTTCTTTATTGAACATACAAGTTTATCTTAATTACATGAATTATTCCCAGATTTATCAGAAGCAAAGTTCTATAATACATGAAAATGTTTTTTTTTTCTTATTGTGCAGAGAGTTTAGTTAAATTTCTAAAGTCCTCAAATTACTAAATAAAAGTCATCGAGTATGCAATGATTCACTGACTAAAAGTATGATATCAAATACTTATGCAATATTCTATATGAAGATATGAACAGCTGTATGACAAATAATGAGATGTCATTTAGTTTATCTTAAAAATATACTATGCTCAAATTTCATGTTAGAAAATATTGACAATGGATAAAAAGTCTCTTTATAAATATAAAATAAACATGTTTTGAATTCATACAAAGTAGATATGTTATGTTTTAAACTGTACACACTATAGGTGGTCATAATAAGAATATATAGTGTCATTAAAAATGGCAGTTATTTTAAGAAAAGACCAACTTTATTTGACCTAAAATATTTATTTATTCTTTGATCCAAATTAGACATATTCAGTAAGAATTTCATAGATTTCAATAACTTTCTATGATAAAAATATTTTACTAAAGGATGAGCGTAGTATATCTTTAATTATGATACTCGTTTAAGAAGGTCAACCCCTACACTGTTGTAACCTTTGTCGAAAAAGAGGCAGTTTCGTTAAAAAGTCAAGTGTGATATTGGATCATATCTAGAAAGTATAATAGTCAATCCATATGAATAAAATCTTTGAAGATTATATTTTAAAGAAAACTGTAAGCACAGTAAATAACGCATATCTAGCAAACGTACTAAAACATCATAAATCTGGAACATATTTTAATGAAAACGCCTAAATGCAAATGTTTCTTAAATTACTCGAAATAATCTGAAAAATGGAAGTAGATGGCATCAGTCCGGAAACAAGTAAAAATGTAATTGTTGCAGGGAGAGACAAAATAGTTCCTGATTCGGATTCGAATAGTCTCTGGGATGTAAGAATTTAATTAAAATTATTTTCAAGAGACAAAAATAAAGTGAAATACATTTGTATAATGTGTGTCTGTTCTGTACGGTATGAATGTTTATATTTAATTTAGTTGAAAACTTAATATGTAGATTACATTACATTTATGAGTAAAACAGTTTATATTTTAGTATTAATATGATATTCATCATAATGAACATCGAAGATACTTGATGGGTAATCATTCAGTTATTTATGGTGGCTGATTTGTGACCTGTCGTACTTTTGCTTTGCGGGGCGCCAGAGAAAACACGAAATTACGACAAAGTGATCACTCTTGTATTTTCGTGTATTTGCCTTTTGCTTTATAGGGTGCTAGGGGAAATCACTAAAACTTGATTACCACAGGGCGCAGGACGACAATAATGCGAACTTTCGCTCTGCTGCTCGGTCGAAAATTCTTCATGACATAAACCAGTCACCATAGTAATTAGATAAGTTAAAGTTTTGTCACATGAAAAACTGGCGTAACCAGAATACATAGCAGTGAAATACGATCCATACCACTCGCTGATTATATTAAATGTGGTGAATTGTTTATAAAATAGCAGGAATTACGATCTGATTGTTACAGGACAATACAAATAAGGAAATACCATAGAGAGAATGTGAAAGAATTGTATAATGTAAGGACATATATAAGAACAACAAACCCCAATGAGACAGTATATCGGTTTAAGGTATAACACCCCTAATGGGCACTATAAAGAATTGTAAAATTGACAGCATAGGACAGTTATATGCCTTAAATGTCACATGTTTGCAAAATTTAAACAAAACTTACCGTGTGGTTTATGAGTTATGGACATTTTTTTAACTAAAACATTGCCATTAGAAGAACTTTTTTTCAGAAAAAGGAAACTCTTAATAATCTATAATTTCATAATTATGAAAAATGTTTTCCTATTGCTCATTGTTAAGAAACAAATAAAGTAACATTTATGCAACAAATTAAACAATCAAAATGATTGCTTTTTTTAACGAAATGTTTTTTGATTTATATAAAAATGTAACCCTACCCCATCCACTTATAATACTTATTTGACCATTTCTCTATGTAAAAAGCCTTATCTAAAATATCCCTAAAATTTTCCACAACGAGGGGCTGTTTTCAAAATTTGCCTAAATTTTTCTAAATGTATATTGGTTGGTTTTGCAAAATATAAGATTCTTTTGCTGTGAAGTTTTTATTTAATTAAACTTTAAAAATATCTGGTATCATATTTTCTATTAAATTTGCTATTATTTAGTAAATAAATACCTACAATAATTATATAATCAAAATTAAACACTTTTTTCTTCCATTAGGGATCTGAGAGATTAATAAAAAAGTTAAAAAAAGAAAGAAAAAAAGTTGCCCCTTCTGGGGTTTGAACCCACGCCCCTCAGTTTCAATACACTTTACAGTGATTCTAGCCTTTTTGAATACTCTTCAAAGTTGAGATAGTGCATTAGGGGTGTACTACCTTAAATATTACTTCTGTATATTTGTTTGCATTCCTTATGTACTGAAATTTGAAATAGATATCCAATGTGGAAGAATCGTAAGGACATATATATAAGAACAACAAAACCCAATAAGACAGAATATCGGTTAAAATATTACTTCCGCTTATTTGTTTGCTTTCCTTCTCTGTACTGAAACTTTAACTCGTATTTCTTTTCTGTTTAATCTGAAACTCTTTAAGTTGAAACGCAAATCAAAGATGAAACGTCAATTAGGATGAATATAATTCTTGTATGGTTTCACGCTTTTAAAATTAGCAAAAATGTAATGAAGCACTGAAAGAAGCCTACTGCTCCCATTGCACTTGTTATATTTTTTATTTTATTTTTTCTCTGTTTCGAAGTTTACTTTTTTTGAATGCTCTGATCGTTTATTTCCAATATTTTATTCATGATATTTATAATTTTGCAACAAATCAACACAATCTATTTTTTACAAAAGCAACAACTTATGACTTTAACAAACCTAATTTTATACATTTTTGTTGGGTTTTAAGTCACCTAGACACTTTGTAGAACCGCTGAATTTCCGTTAGCTATTTGGATTCAATATTACTTATCACAATAGGAAAGTGGTTTGAAGTTAGCGGTCTCATCTACTCAACTTTAAAAAAAAATCTTCCGTCTACTATGCTATAATAATTTTGTTGGGAAACACAGAAAATTGACATATTTGTTGCTATAAAACAAAATATTCATCACAAAGATGTTGGATTAGAGAAGATCTGTAAAAATATTTTCTTTGAGTATAATAATAACAATGTAAAAAGAAATATGCATTCAAATATCTCGTAAAGTTGTGCTTTATAATCTAAAAGTTTTTTCCACATCAGTCATCTTAAAATGTTGAATAAAACATTTCATTTTGCGAATATTCATTTCTCGTTTACGTGAGTGTTTATAGCTACTTGATGAAGATATGGATATGTTAGTGACTTCATTTTTAAATGAAAGATTTTTAACAGATCGTCAAGTCAACATCTTGAATGGATATAAATCACTATATTTACTATGTTATGATTAAGCTTGCATTTAGAAAAAAAAAATCATTTACCAATAAAAAGACATATAAAATAAATTGTATTAAATTGTGGTAAGGAACCCGTATAATGATTACAATTAAACAAGAAATTAGAATGAAAGGTTATCTTATTTAATTATTTTTACTAAACAAATGTCAGATTTATAATTGTTTACAATTATAACAATGATAAATTTTAGCCTTTGTTCGTTTTACTGATTAATATTAAATAAAACATTTTTAAGATGTAAAGTTGTAATGTTGAAATTCAATATGACGCCTATAAAATTAAGATACATTGTTAAAGTAAAATGTTGAATATACACAATTATACACGGGTATTATTGAGGGTATTAAAAATGCGGGTATTTTTGAGGGCGTACGTGCAATGTATCTACATACATGTATATTCATGGAGTACAATAACTCATTTTTTAAGTGGAAATTCCTTCAGCTGACGATTGTTGCATTAAACAGTTACATTTCGCATTTAGGATGATTATATTCTCAATTAAACATTCAGTTTAATAAAACCATACAATTCATTTCACTTTAAGTATTATTTCATTAAGGTTTTATTACTTCGAACTTAATATATAACTGGATTTCATAGTGCTTGATACCACATTCATGCAAGCTTTTAGGGTGAAGTCATACCTTGCGACTATTATAAATGACTTGCGACCATATAATAAGAATCATGTAGGTGGTTATTGATGTTCAATGATTTTTCAAATAGATTTAGATAGAAAATCGAAACGATTAAAGCTCGCCGCATAAGTCTATTTGATACAAATATCATTTTAGTATGCTTTGACAACAAAAATTATATAAAAGAAAATATCAATACAATCTGTAACAAAATTGCATATGTCTTTTGAAATCTACAACATTATTAAACATAAGATTGACAATATTAATATCAATAAAAACTATCAGTTTTATGATCACAGGTTTAATTGATAACATTAAATGTAATGGAAACACATAATGTTACATAATATCTTAAGATATAAATATTGAATGGTACTTCACACAAACCTCTAGCAATATATCCAGGAGATACTCACGTGGTATGGTCGTTTTTCTTTTGTAGTGATTCGTTTGCAGATTAGTTTGAAGTGTCTTCTTTGCACAATACAAGCCCTTACATGTAATTAATGAATAAGTCCGTGAGATTTCCGCACATCATGGCATTGTCGTTTGTAATTGTACCGATGAGTTGTTCTTTCTGTATATAAAATGTATCAATTTTCGTAAAACACCATTTCCTCGAGCTCACCTTGAAATCATTATTTGTCTGATTTCTTTGCAGATTTGTTTTTAATCACTTTGGAGAGTCTTCTTTGCACAGTATGAGGTCAAAAGCCCTTAACCAAAAAATACGTCTGCAGGATTTCCTCGTGACGTGGTTGTGTTTTTGTACCGGCTATTTGTTCTTTCTATATATAAAGTTCATCAATTTTTCGTAAAATACACCATATTCTCGAACCAACCATCAAACCAAAACATCATTTGTCTTATGTCTTTGCAGATTCGTTTGTGTCGGTTTGGAGGGTATTTTTGCAAAATACTAGGCACAAAGTCCTATTAAAAGCAATTTGCCCACGAGGTTACCGCGTGGCTTGGTCGTTTTGTGTTCGGGCTATTTTTTCTTTCTGTATATAAAGTGTATCAATGTTCGTAAAAGACACCACTTTTTAGAGCCACCATGAATACATTATCAGTTTGATTCGTTTGTTGATTCGTATTTGTATCAGTTTGAAGAGTCTTCTTTGCACAACATAAGACCCAAAACCCTTCACAAGCAATTTGTCGGCGATATTTCCGCTTGACATAGTCGTTTTATACCGGCGATTTGTTCTTTCTGTATATTAAGTGTATCAATTTTCGTAAAATACACACTTTTCTCGAGACATCCATTAGAACACCATTTGTCTGATTCATTTGCAAGTTCGTTTTTGACCAAAAGCCCTTAATTAAGCAATTTGTCGGCGATATTCCGCTTGACATAGTCGTTTTTTTTACCGGCGATTTGTTCTTTCCGTTCATCCATTAAACCACCGTTTGTTTGATTCCTTTGCAAATTCGTTTTTGTTATAGTTCAGAGGGTCTTCGTTCAGAGGGTCTTCGTTGCACAATATAAGGCATTTGTCGGTGAGATTTCCGCGTGGCATGTTCGGTTTTCGTAAAGGCGAATTGCTTTTTCTGTATATAATGTGTAATGCCACTAAAACTGTAGAGTGTATTTTGATTAGTTGTGTATTCTAGTTTGTAGCAAATTACTTTTTACGCTAATACAATTCAAACAAAATATTTGAAGTTATCCAAGAATTTCCCTGGTTACTTTGATTTAGTTTGTTCTATGGTTTTGAAATCGGGAATCATTTAAAAGAAATTTTGAATAAACATTTTGCAATTTCATAAATATATGTTATTATTTTTTACATATGAAACAAAATATTGCACACTGAAATCACCTTTTCTGAACAATATAACTAGAGAAAATGTTATATAAACAGTTGCGATATGCCACTTTAAACATTGACTTGCGCAATTATTTTTGACAGGCATGTGCACAGAGTCAGAGTAATGCCCTTTTGCATACCATTTTCTTTCTTATAGAATACAATCTTCAGAATTCCCCTTTATCAAAATGCATTTGCATCATAACGAATGGACATTGATAACATGATATCAGCCTATAATGATAGAGTACAGTTTAAAAGATTGGTAAAAGATGAGATTAAAGGAATATAATATGTCGAACATGAAACAAAGTTAAAGAGAAAATTTGCTTTTGGCAACTATCAATTTCTTTGACAGTGAACATCAAAGAAAATCGTCATTAATTGTTGCCATAACATACAGGGGAAATTTGAACATTTCGTTTGTAATATTTAATATAGAAAGCATTATTTAAAATTAATTTGTCTTTATACTGTAAGCATAGCTTTCGGCAATAGACACATATGTGTGTTTTGTAATACCAAGCTACTCCAGGAGTGCTTTACATAGCTTTTCCTTTAACATTATTACATAAGATTACTATCGAAATTGTTTCAATTTTAAGCCGTTCGTAATTTCCAAGCAAACCTACCTTGATGAGGCATCATCTGATCTCTGTATATTTGTTCAGGAAAAATCGACTGTTTATACTTCGTTTTTAGTGATAGAAATACTGGTATTGTAAGGATCATCAGCTTTCTGGTATTGTAAGGATCATCAGCTTTCTTGTGTTTCTAAAACACAACCACTCAGCCACAATGGGCATGCGTTTTCGTCATAACGGTTTAGCACGCCCATATATATTCCTATATAATTTAACATGACTTTTTAAAAAAATATTTTCAACATTTTTTGTTTAAGGTATGTGGTAAAAACACTTCTAATTGGCAACTAGATTAATCCTTAACCTATGACATTTTGCTAACTATTCTTATTTATACATTGAAGCATTGAACACACATACATTTAAAGATACTGTATGTTGTAATCCAGGTTGTTACCACACTTCAGTAAATTTTATATATGTATATAATTATGCTTATTACACAATTTTCAAACATCAAAGAATATGTAAATTATGTACTGCAAATATGTGTCCACATTTAATGTAATCATTCATGCATACATTTCTTAATGAAAAATTTGACTGACACTTTATAGAAAATAATTTTTTAATTACCTCCCTTTATTTACATGAAATGTTAAATTTGGTAATTTCTTTACAAATAATGCTTCTTGGAACTTACAATATTGATAAATCTTAATTTGAGCATCATATAAATGAAAAAAAAAAATGTGTTACAGGATCACAAAAATGATCGAATAGGTTTTATACAGCACCTCTTAAAAGTACTCAATGAAAGAACTTGTTCTTACCAACCTTTTTGTAAATTAATATTAAGTTCTGACAAATACTAAAATGTATCATTTTAAATTGAAGAAACGAATTTAGATGATTTGTTTGTTTGTTTGTTTCATTTTACGCCTTTTCCCAACAGTATTACAGTCATATAGGCGGGTAGTTTCCTAACCATCGTTCCTGGAGAGTTACACCAGTACAAGACTACCTTCCTCCGCGCTAAACAACCAAAGCATCTCCCGGGGATCGAACCCACGCCAGAGAGGTAACTGGATTAGAAGTCATCGGCTCTAACCCCTAGACCACGGAGGAGGTATGAAAATGTAAAGCTAGATTGAACCACTGTCCACTCCCTCGAATTAACCGGAATGGTGCCATATAAGCAAACATTCAAGATATTCATGCAAAGAAATTGGGAATGGTATAAAACCTATTTTTAGTACTTTCAAATTCCGTTTCCCATTTTAGCAAAGATATATCATACGTCCGTTTTAATTTAACTCACAAATCTAATTAAATTATTGCAATGGAGAGAGGAACAAAACATCAATTTCGTCAGAGTTCATATATTATTGCAAACTGACAGATCAAGAAAAATCGGTATAAAAAAAAGAAAAAAGGATAATACTTTAATGAGATTTTGCATGACTCTAATTATCTCTGCAAATATTTTGTAAAACAAAATCACTGGAAATGTTTTTTTCTGGGAGATTTATTCATTTTTTATCAATAAAATATTTCCTGATACCCCCATGGAGATCAATACTTTTGCCTTATATTATCTTAAAGTAATTTTAAGCAGAGAAATCTGTATCATTGCAATTGCCCTTTCAATTTGGCCGAAACATTGTACTTCTTAAGTGATACCAGAATTAATTTCAAGTAATTTTATATATATGATGGGTATTCCCCAAAATTACAGGTTCGGTAGACTTTTATCAAATAAAACACGCAACCTTAATGCTTGTATCTAAGTAACAGAAATATAGCACCAAACAAATGGTATATTAATTTTCAGGGTGTTTTGATCAGGTTAATACAGTTTGAAATATGTGAACATATAAAAACATATATGTCGCCACAAATTCACATTTAAAGAGTCAAGAACATATATTTAAAGGAGAAGTTGTTTGTTAAAAAAAACATCAAAGAAAAATAACACAACAACAACAAAATGATTTCGATAATTAAGAAAGGGACATGTTTGGAGTTATTCGCGCTGCAATTAACGGAATAATTGTGCGTTGTTTTTATTCCTATTTGTCAGACTATGTATATACATGTATACGTGTCAGTACAACAAATGTGTGAGTGTAAAAAACATAAGATTACTCATAAAAACAAAAACAAATAAATAAAAAACAGCAATAAAACTCAAGTTAATATTTTGGAGACTTCATGTACAAATATGTACATATACAATCTATACTAAGACATAAACGCATTAGATTTGATGTAACAAATATGGTATGTGTTTAAATTATACTTGCACGAACATTTTTCCTTTAGAAAATAAATATTAGTTCGTTGCTGTCACGATTTCTTTTGTTTATACATTTTAGCAATTGATTAACGCTTTGATATTTTGTATGTTTATATTTGAGATAAAATATTGGAAGAAGCTTCAGTCAAGAAATTCAAATTTTAAATAACTTTGAAAACAATTTTGTATGACTTCAAAGGTGTATCTGTCAAGAGTAATATTTCACATAAGTAGCTATGGTTTCAATTTGTGTTAAACGTACAATTGGCGAGCAATCTGAGAAATTAAAACATATCTTTAAACATTGGATGTGACATGTAAAATAAGCCAATAAACGCGAAACATTTCTCTTTATCTAAGAAGGATAAAACCTATTTGACCGAATGACTTCATATATATGTATAAAGTTATTAAATGTTACGTAATGTGTGTTTTATTGTTATAAAGAACGCATACTTCATTCAACGGTTAAACGTTCATTATCAAAATGAAAGTAGTAAAAAGAACATTAATGAAATAACGTTTCGATTGAACTCATTTTACAATACGGGTTACTTTCATATACCGAAACCTGTCATTCTAAACACAGGCAATAATGAGAAATATTTTCAGGTATCTGTTGAATAGAAAATAAAATATTTCAAATCTTTTCCTTATTAATATCTGTCAATCAAACCGCTTTTAAGCGATATATATCCAGTTACAGCCGATTTTTCGTGAAAGTACTTTATATATCTGAATGTACTTTAAGAGTACGTTTTATAATTTGCTAGTTCCTTGATAATGTATGGGTGCGGACATATTTGTAATGTGAAAGGAAATGAAGATTTAAAAGCAAAAAATCTGGTTCAAAGGTTGTGAGGGGCATATTAAACAAATTGTTTTCATGAAATATATTCAATAATACTGTAGTCATTTGTCTGTCTACCTCTCTGCCTTTCTTTTATCGAAATGGCATTAACATAAAACATATTCGACAATAAATAGATAGCCGTTTCTTTTTTGCGGGGTGAACGCCATGACTTTGTTTAATCAATTTGACATTCTGTCTGAACTGCTAGTTAGACTAAACTTTACGTCATCAAGGGTATAGCCAGCTTATTCATAATGTAAGGAACAAAAGGGTAAAAAAACTTAAAAAAATTCAAACATACTTAAATACGCTTATTCTTAAGAAAAATAGGTATAGAAGTTTTCACAAAGGATTTCTACTGTACACGTTACTTTGTTTTTAAAAATGAATTAATATCTTAATGATAGATGCAATAACATTGACAGTTCATTTGTCATTTTTATAAAAACCCTTTTGTGTCATTCATGGACAACCCGTGATTGATAAAATGTGATTCAGTAGCATTGAATAAAGAACAAATAAAATTACTTATCCTAGATGAGACAGTCGAAAACAATCTAATGAAATAAAAAATAGTTCCCCTAGCTGCATACTTTTAGTGATAGACTTTCAGTTTGACTGGGATTTAAATAACTTTAGACAAATGGTATGACAGAAAATAGCACAAGGACAGGTCTAACTAATTTGACATTGAAAAAAAGTGTTATATACGTGTTATTTAAGACTTGAAAGATGTTTTTACCCGTAGCCTGCTAGCGGAACCTGACTCTACCAATCAGACCAATGCGTGATGTGCAGACCAAGATCAACCAAGGCCTGCACTGTTCGTTATTTGGTCAATACATATCTTGAAGTTTTACTCTAAAAATGATGAATGGTTTAAGCCAAATTATAAAACGTTACAGGTAAATTCTAAATGATATTTACTGAAATTTCGTTTGAATCCGGTGGTTAATTATTGTGAGGATGTGATTGTGAATAAAACTAGGCGTTGTGTACGGTTCGTTTCCTTTATTCAAACTGAATGTTTACATACATAGGAAATGACGTTACGTTAAAAACATAAGTAAACAATTCGCGCAAAAGCGACGTTACGTGACGTCGCGCCAAATCTACAACATTCTCCGGGCCTCAGAAATGCTAAATGTAATAATCGTCATACAAAAACATAAAGTAATGGAATTACTTATTTAAAATCATATTGAAATTGAGCACCATAATTAAAACAGCTATATTTAGATATATCACAAACAGATTGGCGCTATGTAAAGTCTCGTTTTGAATTATTTTCACTCGTCTATGTTTATACAAATTGAATTGTCTTTTCACGAAATATTAGCGGTATAGGATAAATATTTCAATAGGTATCCTAATGTCTATTCATCTTGTTTCTGGATAATTTCCAATGGGTACAATTTGATAATCGGTCGTGTAGTAAGCCCTCCGGATGTACGTATCCTCGCGGCCCTCGAAAACCAGTCATTTCCCGTTAAAAGTTCATCAACTACCGCAAGGCTCCACTGTAGCCTGGGTGTAAAGTCGTCTTGGACAATAGCAACGTCACCAACTTGAATAGTCTGGTTTGTGGTACCACTCGACCGTTGGTATTCTCTTAATGACGTCAGATACTCGTGTTTCCAGCGGTGCCAATAGTGTCGTTTAGCACGTTGTCGAACATCGTCACCTTTGCTGTGGTAACCGGGAGTATCGTTGGTTACCACAGTATCGTAGAATGGTAGAGTTGTCAGTCTGCGTCCATGTAGTAAGTGTGAAGGGGTGAGAGGCTCTGGATCATCTCTAGCAGATGAAACGTAGGTAATTGGTCGATCGTTCATCATTGCCTCTACTTCGGTAACTATCGTCTGCAGCGTTTGCAAATTAATGGAAGCTTTGCTGAGAACTTTCTTAATCGCTGTTTTCATTACACCAATTAGTCGCTCCCACATTCCACCATACCAAGGTGCTCTTTTTGGAATAAACTGCCAGTGTGTTCCTCTATGTGTAAGGGCAGTATGAAGATTTTGCGAATTATAGAGTCGCCGGATTTGATTGGCTGCTGCATGAAAAGTGGTACCATTATCAGATATCATCAGTCTTGGTAATGATCGTCTGCTGATGAATCGTCTGAAGGCTAACATAAATGATTCTTCTGTAAGGTCTGGAACTATTTCTAGATGAATAGCACGGGTGAATAGACATATGTATACCTTCTGCTGAACTTGCTTTTCTTTAATGTAAAGTGCCCCTGTGAAATCGACACCTGTTACGGAGAAGGGTGGTTCGACGATTACTCTGGAAACCGGAAGTGGTGGGGGGTCTGGGGCGGTATAGGGTCTTCCTGTAACTTTTCTACAAATGACACATCTTCGGAGAACACTTTTCACGTGCTGTCTGATTGATGGTATCCAGTATTTCTGGCGTAGATGGGTAACAGTATGGGCGACACCTGCATGTAATTGAATGTAATGAGCGTCTTCTATTATCAGTCTGGTGACATGACTCTTTGGGGACATAAGGAACGGGAATCTTGTTGTCTCTGGTAACTGTGCGTTATGTATTCTTCCGCCACAACGAATACAACCGTCCTTGTCTAAATAAAGTCTTAACTGTCGAATAATTGGACTGCGTTTTTTCTGGGATTTAAGATCTTGAATTACGTCTGGGAAATATTGTTGTTGGCAAGTTTCAATCAGTTTTCCTTCTGCTAATCTCAGCTCTTCTGTAGATAATGGACCACTTTGGCGATAATTATACGTCACTCTGCAGTTTTTAATGAAACGTATAACGTATGCCGTAACACGTAATAACTTGTGAAAGCTGCTATATCTGTTTAACTCTATAATTTGACGTAAACCAGAGTTACCTCTCTTGTCAGATACAATTTGTTCCTCTGAATTTTGTTCCGTCAACGTAGTGAAAGTGATTGCCCGAGTTTGTTCCAAAGTAGGCCATTTATTGTTGTGAATTAACCAAGTATGTCCATTTTTCCATAATGTGCTTGATTGTAACTGGGTCGCAGTTAAACCTCTGGTTTGTAAATCAGCGGGATTTTGATCTGTTGGACAATATCGCCATTCAATATCGGGGGTAAGTTTCTTGATTTCTTCGACTCTGTTCAAAATGAAGCGTTTAAGTGTTTTTGTAGATTTCAGCCAACTTAACACTATTTGACTGTCGGACCAACATGTGATTTTCTTGCACGTGAATGCATTTGACACGTGGTGGGTTACACGTGCACCGATGAGTGCTGCCATCAGTTCTAGTCTGGGTAAAGTTATCTCTTTTACAGGTGCGACTCTATTCTTTGCAAATACAAGGGTAGATGTATGACCGGAAGTAAGATACGCTACAGCACCATAAGCACGTGCACTTGCATCAACAAACACGTGTAAATTAAAATCGGCAGAATTTGCTGTATTTTCAGTGGTGGGAAAATATGGTCTCTGGAACTTGGTCTGAATTACGCTGTTCAGGTCGATGCTCAAATCAGCCCAGGTGTTAATGATATTAACCGGAAGTGGTGTGTCCCAATCAAATTTCTTCTTCCATAGGTCTTGAACTAGTAATTTGGCGCGTACAGTTACTGGGCTAAGCAATCCCAGGGGGTCATATAATTTTGAAGTCTGTTTGAGAATAGAACGTTTGGTTGTTCTCTCAGAGTTTACTATCGTGCGCTGTACAAACGACATCTCGTCATTATCCGGGTCCCATAACATTCCTAATACCTTGACAACTTTATCCTTGTCCAAGACTTTTTCAGCTACTGCGAGTTCACATAATTTACTGGAGTTTGAAGTCCACGATCGCAGATTGAATCCTGCTTCGGACATGAGAGTACGTGCGTACCGGAAATAGGTAAGAAGATCCTGTTCTTGTTGAAAACTTGAAATTACATTGTCGACATACAGGTCTCTGGTAATTATATTAGCGGCAGGGTTACTTGCATTCAGGGTCATGTGTTTTAGTAATGTAGCATTGAGAATAAATGGGGAACATGTGGCTCCAAAAAGAACAACTCGAAATCTGTATGTCACAAGCTGGCTTTTGGGATCTGTAGGGTCAGATAACCATAGAAATCTGGTAACATCTCTGTCATCTTCGTGTAGACCGACATGTAGAAAGGCTTTCTCTATGTCAGTTGATACTGCATATCTACCAAGCCGAAATCTTAACAGAAGGGTGGTTAGATCATTCAGCTCTGGAGGTGTGGATTCAAGGCAATCGTTTAAACTTGGACTTCTTTCTGATTGGCGGCAACTACAGTCATAGACTATTCGTATGGGCGTTGTTGTGGAATTCTTTTCAACTCCATGATGTGGTATATAATGCACGCGTTTTGCTCTGGAACTTTCGTCTACTCTTTCAATGAAACCTCTATTTTCTTGTTCCTGTATAATATCGTTATATTTCTTCAACATTTGGGGCTTCTGACTTAGGCGTTTTATTGTACATTCTGTTCTTTTCTTTGTAATGTTATAGTTTGAAGGGAGGGTTTGATGATTCTGTTTCCATGGCAACTTCGCTTTGTAATTTCCGTCTGAGAATGAAATACACGATTTCTGGTACTGTTGTAGATAAGAAGAGGCATCGGTATCTTCACAGTCTCCTTTTGAAACACCCATTGATTCTATATCCCAAAATCGAGTGAGGTCTGTCGTTTCAGATACGTGGGTTGCTATGACTTCCATAACATTGGAAGGTGGATAACTACTCTCTACATGAAGTGGGCCGGATAAGAAGTAACCAATGCGGGAACTTACAGCAGTGGGTCCATCACCTCTAATAATTTTGTCGCCAACTATCTGCCAGTAAAAATCAGCACCAATTAATAGTGATATATCGAATGTGGTATCCATGGTAACAGGGTGAGCAAGTTTGAGTCCTTGTAGATATTTCAAGTGTTTGATGGAGTTGCGATATACATTATTGATGGGCTTTGCTATCACGGGAACAATCAATACTCGGATTGGGATTAACATTCCGTCGTCTGCTACTAAATTTATAGTTGCCGTATTGAGATGTTGAACGCTGTGCGCTGGGTCGCCGAACGCTGATAAATGTATAATATCTGTTCCATCAATATTCAATTGAAGTTTATCGGCTAACTTTTGGGTGATAAAAGATCTTTGGGCTCCTTCGTCCATTAGAACATTTGCTTCTGCATATCGTCCATTAGCACAAACAGGGGCTGTCGCAGTTTTTAATAAAACATCTGACTGGTGGGTTTTTGAAAATAATATAGTTGTATCACCGGCTTCAATATTAGTACTCCAGTTTCTATAACTTCTGGTTACGTCAGACTGTTGTGTTTCATGACTTCCTATGGCAGGCTTATTTGGGTAGTTCTGGGGAAATGTCGATTGGGAATGGCTGCATGTACTAGTATGATGTTTACCATGACACTGGCGACAACGCGACTTGGACGGACATCCAGACACTTGGTGACCTTTACTTAGGCAGTTAAAACACAAATGTTTTATCTTTATGATTTGAATGCGCGATTTAACATCACTTACTTTCTTACAGTCTCCCATATGTATTTCATTACAGTAAACGCACTTTTTCTTTGAATGCTCAGTCCGGTATAATGACTTCCGGTTGTCTCTATTTCGTGCGGCGGTATAAAATGATGCTGTTGGTATGAATCTTTCCTGTTTAGTGTTCTGTGACTCTCCCGCTTCCATAATTTCAATCTCTCTGTTTAGTGATTTGCGTAAGTCTGGAAGCGTCCAACTTCCGATACCATGTTCCCTAGCTAAATGACGTCTGGTTTCCGGAGGTAGTCTTTCAAGGATTATTCGGATTAATAGATTGCCATATGTATCTTGTAGTTCACTTAATGATTCTAAACCCCGGATGTTTGTCTCAAGCATATCGTAAAATTGACGTAATTCTCGAATATCGTCTGCTGGTGTTGGTAACTTCAATAATGTCTGCATATATGCGGAGGTGATTTTTTGTTTCTGTCCGTAGCGCTCTTTTAATAAACACAATGCCTGACTGTAGTTTGCATTCGTTAACGCGAACCCGTCAATAGTTCTTGCAGCATCTCCCTCTAGTAATGACTTCAGGTAACTGAATTTCTGCACGTCTGTTAAACTGGGATTGTTGTGCACTGATGATTCTAATAATAATGAGTCCCAAAATGTCTGATACGTCAAAAGATCACCACTAAATGTCGGCATAGAAATTGTTGGCAACTTGTGATAAAATGAATTAGACAGCGGTATGCAGGTTCTGTCTCTAATGTAGTCCATCTGCTCGCCGTGATTGCTAAATGATGGATCTGTTCGTGACGAGTGGTTGATATTGTCTCTGTCTACGTCTCTTACGGAATCTGATAAAACCTGGAATTTCTTATATTTCTGTAGTTGACGTTTTACACGAATGTTGTACATAGCGGTTTCCTTCACCTCTACTGCTGTATTTTCTGTATCAATCTTGTTTAAAATGTCTGCATCAGTACTCGCCAAAGAAAGCATAATGTTTTTGATTGTTTTTATGAGAAGTTGAACATCTTCTATATTATTTTCTCTAATTGCATCTTCGATTTCCTGCAAATGTTCTGCTATAGTAGCTCTGTGGCCCTCTCTCACTGCTTGTAGTTTATGAAGATTCATGGTGGTTTCGGTTCACGGCACCATAAAATGTGAGGATGTGATCGTGAATAAAACTAGGCGTTGTGTACGGTTCGTTTCCTTTATTCAAACTGAATGTTTACATACATAGGAAATGACGTTACGTTAAAAACATAAGTAAACAATTCGCGCAAAAGGGACGTTACGTGACGTCGCGCCAAATCTACAACAATTATTGTTTATGCGAAGTAAATTATTACACCAAAAGGAATTATGGCAAAATGAAAATTAATTTTGACTCTTACCTGTTTGTTTAGTCACTATATAACTTTAGATGGGCATAATGTCACTTTAATGTTAATCGTTTGGTTTCCTTTTTTAAAACATCAGCTAACATTAATTATACCAAACCTTTTTTGTTAAATAATTCAAAAATCTTATGCGCAAAACATAATTATGTCAATTAAGGACCTTCTAAATCAATCAAAGAAATGCCACATATTTCTATAATAGTACTTATAACACTAATAATACTAATACTTGCACCACGTATGACAGTTTTTAATGGTCATGTCGTAATAACAAGAATCCTTTAAGCATTGATAACAATACTGCCACATCTAAGTAGCAACCGTGTATCTCTTATTTGCAATCAAACCTTTTCCGATTTTTGACCATTTGTAAAGTGTAAGCACTAACATAGTAAAACAATGGGAATGTCATATAAAACAATGACATTTGGGGCTCATTTGTTTCAAATCTTACAGCTTTTAATACTCACGCATAAGCAATTGTTAATAATCGGAGTAAGTACCTGGTTTTGCTGTTACAAAATGTTACATTGTTAAACTGCTAGAATTTTCAATAAATATAAACGTCAATAGTTAGCGATCGTGAGGTACGTTGTGTTCCTGTTTCGCATTTCTTGGCGTTTTTTATTGTAACACAATGTTTGTCCTACCTCGAAATAAATTATCGCTTAGCCAATTTTATATCTCAAATTTTAGTTTTCTTGAAATGTTACGAAACCATCACGGGGAAACTATAAGAAAAGTAAATATCTTATAAAAATCAAAGTACAGTGTCATGTAATGTGAACTGATAAACATGCCATTAAAATTCTAACTTTTATAAGATTGGGAAAATATAATAGCAAAAAATTGCCATGTTGGCAATTTTCTTCATAAGTTATTTTGAAATATAACAACAAAGAAAATCAGAACAATTTATTGTCATAGTGAGAGGGAAAATACCTCAACTTGTCATATTGATGTAGTAAACCTTATATTCTGCACAGTGTGAAAGATGTAACTGGTGCTTGTTCTGTATAAATGAAGATTTTTTTGCTTTAGATTTCTTTAATTATTTATTAGGTTCAACATAATGACACAAGATAAGTGTCACAGTCATATTAATACTACATTTTTAATTGTAAAGCAAAACATAATGAAAATGAATTCGTGTGACAATTTTTAAAATGTAAAAGCACTAGTGTAACAGCTTAAACTAGTTCAACATTGTTTATTCAGTTTGCCAACATGTGCACAACTTTGTTCATTACATGACCTGATAGGTCTAAGCGTTACAAATGACGATAGAGGTGTACAGTGGAAGACACCACATTATGGTGGCTGATGTATGCCATTCGTGTTTTCGCCCCGCGACCCCGCCAAGCGAAAAGTCGAGAATTAACAAGTGAAATTGGCGGGGGCGCGGAGCGAAAACATGCTAATAATTGAGGGCGCGGGGCGAAGTTTAATAAACTTAATATCGGACGGACGGACAAACGGAAGGACGGGCGGACAAGGGTAAATCTAAATGCCCCCCCCCCCTATAGTGGGGGCACAATGAAGATACAATCAATGAAACTACCTAGAAAATAGTATTGCATTCAAAAATAGATAAATAAATAAATAAAGTAGATTTCAATAAAACGGTGTTCTCAAACTCTGAAAGACATTCTGTTCAGTTAATTACTTATTTGATTCCGTCACGATGTTATTCGCTTGCTTTGACATTTAAAGAGAACAATTTGAAACGAAATGTATTGTACTTATTTTAATTAAAGTATTACAGAACAATACCACTAACAACATTCTGTCTAATTTCAAGACAATTTAATCATATAAACGTAATTTGTTTTAGAGATACAATCACGGATTAATCTTCGGCACGCAATTTGTTAAATTAAAACATTATTGAAAACGAAAAATGAGAAATAAGATGTTATTAACGCCAAGTTACGCTTAGTTTAATTTATCGATATTCTGATTAATAAAAAAGCTTGCCTATTCTGAATACCGAACCTGTACATTGATTAAAAACATTTCAATGCAAATCAGTCAATAAAAAGGGCAAAAAAGTAAAAGCGTAAAAATAAACTGCGTTACAAACCAGAGACCTTTTCTAATCCTTATCTCCAAATGTATCCACCTGCGAAATACAAGAGACATCGGTTTCAGTGGCTGCATGAAAGCTTTTCAAGCATTTCAATTCATCATGTTCTTCAGCATCTCGATGAATATTGTTTACATACAGCAAATAATTATTTTAATTTCTATCTGTCTTAATGAAAATAACTCAACTACGGAATTTCTTTGTCAACGAGTAAACTCATTCGAATGGACAAACCATTAACATATATTTGAAATTATTTTGATTTTATCAAGATAGTAAATTTTGTGTAAATGTATCTATAATTAAAGCAGTACAGAAGGAAAAGACATACTAGGATATCAAATTAATATTCCAGTCTGACATATTGGTGTTAGTTTCAGATAAGAAAAGTATTAGAGATTCATGTTCATACTATTTACTCTTTCACGAGGTTAACAGTTACATAAGGACTTTTGATCATTTTTTCTTTCTATTGTTTGGTTAAAAGATGCAATTAAAAGTGAATAGAAAGTTCATGTATGAACAAACACGCCTTGCCATTGGTTCTTGTTGCTGGGTCATATGGGGGTTGCGTTCATTGAACGCCGCCTTTCCTTGTTGATCTTGTTTATAATATTTTATCAAATAAGAACCAAACACGTTGATAAACACGCTCAATATTAGAAAGTTATTGATTTTGCAAACATTTAGAGAAAGCAGAATCTAGCAATGAAATGAAATAGTTTAGAATAGCTGCCGGTTTCTTTTTGCCGCGCCAGTTTTTGGCAAATTCAACCCCTATTTTTACGCGCTTTAAAAAAATGAAAACTATCTTAAATTGTCATATTTACTAAAAGTTTTAAAAGTTAATATGTTTTGTTTTTCTATCTTTAATACTTTTTTTGTAAAAATGCATTTAAAGTTTGCATTTGCCATGGCAAAGTGTGTTTTGCCATGGTATTTCGGCATTTTGCCATGGCAAATAATTTGCCATGGCAAATTAGAATTGCCATGGCAAGGTTTTTCCTACTTTTGCCATGGCAAATTTGCCATGGCAATTATTTTTTTAAAACATCACAAAACTTTCTAAAACTTATCCTATGACATGTTATTGGTCGTATTGTTATGTTTTTATTGTAATCTCTAATTTTTTTCATTTTGCCATGGCAAATTTTTGCCATAGAAATGCCATAGAAATGCCATGGCAAATTTCTGCAATGGCAAAATTGCCATGGCAATTCCATGGCCAAAAATTTGCCATGGCATGTCCATGGCAAAAATTTGCCATGGCAATTGCATGAAAGTTTGCCATGGCAAAATATTATCAATAAAAAAAAAAACATTTTTTCTTTGATTTTTTTTTATAAATTTAAACATGGCAAATGACATATTAAGGAATATAATGTTTAAAATTTTAAAGTTTACGCAAAGAATATCTTTTCAACCACGGGTCCTATTAATTAGAATAGATTGTATATGACATTTTAAAATGACAATAATTATGAGATCAAGGATCAAATATAATCATTTATGCTAAATAATAATAATAAAGCTTGAGTGGTAGTTATATAACAGAGAAAAATAAGAATCCCTAGAGAAAGCCCAACATTGCATATTTGAAAATTTTAGCCTGTTCATGGAAGGTACTGGTAGTCCAGTGGTAGGACGCGCGCTTAGGGATCGAGAGGTCCTGAGTTCGAACCCCACCAGGGGCACTGCTAATTTCCTTGAGCAAGAAATTTACCTGCGATTGCTTCACTTCACCCAGGTGAAAATGGGTACCTGCGATGGTGGTATAATTCCGTTGCGCCGAAGTGTCGGCTGCACTAAGCGGAGTTAAAAGACTCCTTATGGATATTGATAGATAGATATCAGTAGCCCGATGACCAGGGGCAATACTAGTAGCTGTAAAGTTGGTAAACGTACGTAAGCATGAAACATAGACTATAAAATGCAATTACTTTACTTTTACTGGTAAGTGCAAATTACCGTCAACGTCCCCTAGCACCGGCTTAAGCAGTATATAACATTTTAACATAAACTGGTAAATTTAGAATGTTGAAACATCCGCTTATGTGTTCATATGGTGGTTATCATGGAACCTTTAATGTGACACGTTAGTACCATTCCATGAAAAGCGGCATATTACAATATGCTTATAATAACATAAATAACAGACTTTACTTGTTAACTATATATAACTTTTAAACACCATAATTTTGTATAAATATGTGAAATTACATTTTTAGTTTCCGGTTTCTTCTAGTATCATGCAGTCTGCGTGATAAAGGACTGCTAAGGAAAGACAAGGAAATGATGGGAGATGCATTGGTACAAATGTTATGGAGGGCACCCTTATAACCTTGTTATTTGTTAAATATTCCGTTAACGCAACAAGATCATCTCGAGCAAACAGGACGTTTCGCCCCTAACCAAATCGGCCCTTAACAACTGCTAGTCCCAAAAATGCGCAAATTCTTGGTATAATGAGTAATGAGTGTATTAATTTGCTATCCAAAGGAAAATATAGTCAATCTTTGTAAAATATTTTAGTATCATTTATAAAGTGGTCTGTGGAATGTTTTAATTTTCAATTTTATTCTGATGGTACTATATTTACCAGGATTGGCAGGAGTGTAAGAATTAAGTGGCCCATCATCAAATCATACGGAATCAATCCTGCGCGAAATTATCATTCTTTTAGGATAGTAACCTCAATTTCAAGAAGGAAATGTTCTAGTTGAAGCGAAAATGGAAAAGTTACCGTCTCTTAAAGAGTACTCATCATTTGCATTAAATCAAAACACATATTTCCCGTCGATAATTTGTATAAACTTTTACTGTAAAATATGATAAATAAGACCAACAAGGAAAGGAAGTATGTTTGCGGTGGTTCCCCGTCATGTAATTTCGTTAATTCGTTATGCATATTGAAAATGTAAGCAACGATTGATAAGAGGCCGGGAAATATATTTGAATATTCGAAACACTACAGAATATTCGAACATTTAAAAACGAATAAGAACATTCGAAAAACAGAAGAAATGTTGTATTTTTTGTACATTCAAATTTCAATCAAGATCGTAAATTAAACCCTTGACCTTTACTTGTACCGGTGTTCATATGTTTGTATAACGCGTGACATCGACTGTCGCCTATTAACTGTGAAAAGTTGTGAGTATAGTTTATCAAAAGGGCAACCGTTTCTAAGTTTGTAATAAACCTGTTAAAAGTATATAATGTAAAATTTTCCGATTTTAATTATCGTATTTTATTGTTTTCTGTGCTATAATATCTAGGTGGCGTGAGTGATGTTGCACTTATTTATTATCCCTCATGTATAGACTCAATCAAACCGAGTCTGCAATTTTCATGTAATTTTGTTGTGATTAATGCTTCCTGTGGATCACTTTGTTTCCAGATTTTTTTCGATCAATCTATAATTGTCTTCAATTGTGTAAAGAAAAATGAATTTGCACGTATTAATCGGTGCGTTATGAAGGCACGGAAAGTGTCATCCCTAAAGACCAAACACGTCAAACTTGAAAATATTGCAGGCTCGGTTTGATTGACCCTGTTTATGGACGGTAATGTCAAGTGCAAACTACCATCTACGCCCCCTTGTACCGTCTTTAGCAGAATTCATTATTTTAACATGGAATGGTGAAACTTTGAATTTAGAAACATCTGCAGATGTATTCAAACGGCGGGAATCATGGAACCTTCAATGTGACACAGAAGTGCCATTCCGTGAAAGGCGGCGTATTGTCCCCTAGTAATAATCAAAGGGCTGCAAGCTCTGTGATATTTTCTGATCTTTGCAATTTCAATCGTACTGTATATCTGTATGTATTTTCCTGTATATCCTGACATCGCTAAAAATAGCATTTTAATTGATTAAAATCATATTCATCCGCGTGCATGTATTGACAATTCTATAAGTCAACGCTACTTTTAAACTTTAAATGCGTTGTAATTTGTTTGATACTTGTAACAAAAAAATATTTCTTCCTTTTACATCGCAAGTTTTAAGCTGTTTTGAGAACTACATTGTATATATATAAACATGAGGACACAGAATCTAGTATAGCAATGTTTGTTTATCTCATCATATTTATTTACTGTCTTTTAGAAATAGTTCGGGCGTTTGGTTTACCAAGTACCAAAAAATGCCCCATCGTATATATTGATAAAAATAAAATTAAAGGTGTATAGAACACGGAGCGTAAAATTGGTAGGTATTGGTAGTTGGATATTCGATTTAATGGATATATAGCAAGATAGATGTGCTCTTCAATATTGATTCATGTTCGTCATGCGAAAAACTGCTGACCAGTTAAACTACTGAAAATTGCTGACCTCTTATTTTAGATAATTATATAGATAAAATTATGACTGGATGTAAATTTCTAGTACCATCGCACTATCGTATTGTCGCCATTGCATTATCGCACTGTTGGCATCGCATTATCGGCATCACACTATCGCATTATTGCACTGTCGGCATCGCATTGTCGCCATCGCACTGTTGTATTGTCGTCCTTGTTCTATCGCACTGTCTTATTGTTGCCCTCTAGATTATAAAGTATAACTACGATATTCCATAGTAATATGCATATGTCACAGTCTGTACGTTGTTACCACTTCATCAACGTTTTCTTCGGAAACACACAAACATCTGTCGCTGTACGTAGTACAAAGTCGATAGCATCATGCCTATGATCTTATTTTGAAAACAAAATTATGTTCCCATAAGATGAGGGTTTTTTTATTGAAAAGTCCCGGATTACACTCTCTGTAAGTGTAACAGCATATGAAACATAATACCGGTACTGTTGAACTGTTGCTTGAATGTGAGGAAAATCGATAAATCATACGCATCTTCTAGTGGAAAGCATAACACATGTTTGATTTTAATAACGTTTATTTAATAGTGTTCGTGATAAAAATGCATGTCGAAATGAATTACTTATCTGTAGTAATGTGCGTATACCGTAGCTAATCACCTGTATTTATATATTTGAAGTAAGTATTTTCTTCTACATTAATCCTATCAAATCTAATCAGTTTAAGAATAAGTTCTCAGCTGGATAACAACATTTATATCTGAAACAAATATTAGATATATGACATACTTTTATTGGGATTTCATAAAATAAATTCGGCCAAAGTGCACGTGACTGCACAGATTTTCAAGCGCCTCAGAAACAGAGAACGATGAAATCACGCGTATTATTTTATCCCGGAAAAGACCCCAACAGTTTGATAAGCAAACATTAGTTTCACTGACTAGACACTTATATAGGGTTTCTTTCATAATATTCACAGTTTCTGCATAATACTTAATGATTATTTGATTGTGACATTTTCGTATCGTAGCTAAAACTATGATGATCGACGTAAATGAATAAAACTTTGCCCCGCGGGTGCGCGGGACTAGATTTAAGAAATAAAACGTCGGGGGCGCAGAGCGAAAACACTTTTATTAGCGCCCCGCTAATAACAGAGTTTTCGTTACGCGCCCCCGCCATTTTAACTAATTATTTATCGACTTTTCGCATGGCGGGGTCGCGGGACGAAATAACTCGAATTAGCGGGGGCGCGTGGCAAAGTTTTATTTATTAAACTTCGCCCCGCGCCCTCGCTAAAAAGCGTGTTTTCGTCCCGTGACCGCACCGTTTAATTTCTTAAATCTCGCTCCGCGCCCCCGCGGAACAAAGTTTTATTTATTAAACCTCACTCCGTGCCCTCGCTAATTAACGTGTTTTCGTTCCTCGCCCCGCCATTTTAACTTGTCGACTTTATCGACTTTTCGCTTGTCGGGGTCAGGGAAAGCAAACACTCTAATGAGCGGGGGCGCAGGGCAAAGATTTATTTATTAAACTTCGCCCCGCGCCCTCGCTAATAAGCGTGTTTTTGTCCCGTGACCGCGCCGTTTATTTCTTAAATCTCGCACTGCGCCCCCGCGGAACGAAGTTTTATTTATTTAACTTCACTCCCCGCCCTCAATAATTAGCATGTGTTCGTTCCGCGCCCCCGCCATTTTAACTTGTTAATTTTCGACTTTTCGCTTGGCGGGATCGCGGGACGAAAACACGCGACACCGCCGTTTTATTTCTTTAATCTTGCTTCGCGCCCCCGCGGGACGAAGTTTTATTTTTTAAACTTTGCCCCGCGCCCTCCTTTACTAGCGAGTTTTCGCTCCGCGCCCCCGCCATTTTAACTTGTTAATTTTCGACCTTTCGCTTGGCGGGGTCGCGGGCGAAAACACGAATGGCACAAATCAGCCACCATAAAAAATCGTTGAAATTTGTTTTAGTTCAAATGTCGGATTAATAGGTATGACAATACTCAGATTTTGCATCAAATTGCTTTTAATTTTTACACGACGCTTGTTCTTTTTAGACACTTTGGGGTCTCGTTCTATAAGAAGCGCCGCTGTGGTGTGCGTTTCCAAGGTTTATAACACGAACTGTAACAGTATTAGACGACATAAGAAAAATAGTATTTTACGATTAAATAGTTGAAACATATTGAAATATAATGAAAACAACATGAAATTTATCTGACTGAAAACAAAATCTCTGGAATTTAACAATAATTCTGGATCATTTCGTCTAACCTGAAATGTATTGTTATTAATTAAGCGATTTTTTTAGTGATTTACACAATGTTTTCAATTTTATTCGGTGTTTGGGAAAAATACTCTGCATAAATTTTGGAAACTAAATTTATGATGGATGTACAAATTCAAAAAAAAAACAACACCAGGGTAGGAAGTAGCTGGTGTCTTTTAATGTTTGTTTAAATTCTATGATAGCTTGATAGCTGTTATATATAATCAAGGATGCTAAAGTAAAAAGAGTTGCCTCCCTAATATGGAGGGCGATCGTTGCCAAAATTCCAGACATGTAATGTGTTCCTTTTGAAAACTACTTTTGAAAATGCGAACATGTATGTCTAGCATTTTTGATTGCATTCGTGCACAGCAAATGATACGCCTCTTAATCCAATCTTTTAATTGAAGGCACCCGCTTTTAAATAACAAGTTTACATGTAAATCTTAACAACTGACCTAACACACATTTACAAGTTCGTATCTACCATTGCATATAATACATAGAAGCATGTTTACACACTTGTAGATATATATATGTACCTGAAAAACACAAATGAAATGTAAAACTCGAATGCAGAAAATATAATTTAATAAAACGTGTTTCCAGTCGTAGAACTACAACAGTACATTTACACAGTTACATGTTTAAAATGACAAAAGTAGATTCACAAAGTTAAACGATTTTAAGTCATGCATGACGCCCCGCCCCTCTCTGAGTACTTACGATCTTCTATCACGGAAATGTACGGACAGGTATAATACCCGTCGCCTCTCTCCTATTTCTCAATAAAGTGAAGGAAAACACGGCGTCCATTCTAACTTTTTTTTATTTCTATAAAAAGTCTAATATAATTTGTATCAAATGAAAGATTACTCCATAAGCTTTCTATGAGTGCCTCGGAAATAAAAATGAATTAAATAGATGTATTGATTTTTTTGTTGTTTTTTTTTAGTCTGAAAATAACACTCTCGAATTGGTAAGAAAAACACGGCGTTCCTCCAAACTTTTTTTTTATTTCGTAATATATTTTTGATAATTTTGGATTGAAATAAAAGTGTGATTAATACGATTTATGATATATAATTATATTAATGCCTCAAAATAAAAAGGAATTAAATCAAAATGAATTAACTTTTCGTTAAAAAAGTTTATCATGTTATTTTCTGTAAAATAGAGAAAATAAGAATCCCTAAAGAACGCTCAAAACGACAAAATTGAGAATGTTGCAGGCCGGTTTGATTGAGCCTGCTCATGGACGGTAATGGAAAGAGCAAGTTATCGTCCACGCCCCCTAGCACCGGCTTAAGCAAAAATTCAACATGAACTGGTACAATTTTTGAAACATCCGCAGATGTGTTAATATGGTGATTATCATGGAACCTTCAATGTGACACGTAAAGTGCCATACCATGAAAAACGGCATATGATCCCCAAGTAAAAAAAAACAAAACACACTCTGAAATTCAGTAAGAGAAAACATGGCGCCCCCTACTTACTTTTTTTATTTCTTGGTCAATTTTGATAATTTTAGAAATATTATAAACAAGATCATCAAGGAAAGGCGGCGTTGATAATTTTAGACTAAAGTAAAAAATTCTGGAAACAAAGTGATCCCTCGGAAGCATTAATCACAACAAAATTACATAAGAATTGCAGACTCGGTTTGATTGAGTCTGTACATTAGAGATAATGAATAAGTGCAACATCCCTCACGCCCCCTAGCCACCGGATTGAGCGGTAACTCAATTCTCAACACTTAATAGTGCTTAAGAATCCTTAATGAACTTTCTAGTGATGCCTTAAAAATGAAAATTAATTACGTAAAAGTATTAAAAATTTTGTTTCTAACTTATCGTTGTTTTTTTTTTCTCTTAATAGAATAGATAAATACAGAATCCCTAAAGAAAGCCCAACACGGCAAAATTGAAAATGTTGCAGGCTCGGTTTGATTGAGCCTGTTCATGGACGGTACTGGAAAGTGCAAGTTACCGTCCACGCCCCCTAGCACCGGCTTAAGCAGAATTCAACATTTAAACGTGAAATAGTAAAATTTTAATCCACACTCATATATTCGGAAAAAATAACGTCGCTTCCTTTAGATACTTTATTCAAAAAGGAAAATAAATATTGAATGAAGTTAAGACCATAAGTTTTGAACAAGTATATTAAAAATCTTGAAACAAGGTGATCCCTCGGAAGCATTAATCACAACAACAAATTACATAAGAATTGCAGATTCGGTTTGATTGAGTCTGCACATGAGGGATAATGAACAAGTGCAACATGCCTCACGCCCCCTAGCACCGGCTTGAACGGTACTCAATTCTCAACAATTAATAGCGCTGGCATCAATGATCCCGAAAGACCAGAAAAATATAAACAACACTGAAGTGAAGTACGGGGCAACTTTTTAACAGCTGCCTCACGGCACTTGAAACCTGCTGTTGTGAAGTATAAAAATCTGGAAACAAAGTGATCCCTCGGAAGCATTAATCACTACAAAATTACATAAGAATTGCAGACTCGGTTTGATTGAGTCTGTACATGAGGGATAATGAACAAGTGCAAAAAGTTTTTATTCATACTGAAAAAAAACCTTATTAAAGATTGTACATATGTGCTACGGATAAGTATATTTTCTTGATTTCGGAAAGGAAATCTCGGTGGCCGCTTTAAAATATACTTGCATAGTTTTTTTGTTGAAAATGAAATTTGTGCTAATACATTTTTCAATGATACCAATAAGAATATTGGGTGGTTTTTTACATTATTAAATAAAATTAATCCTTGAAGTTGGTCATTGTTTCCCATCGCCGATGTTTCTCAGGAATATATGATAAACAAGATCAACAAGGAAAGGCGGCGCTCAATGAACGCAATCCCACATGAACCCCAGCAACAAGAACAAGTGGCAAGAAGCCAAGGCGGACCCCAAAACAAAAACACAGGACAGGGCACTAGGCAGAGCAACGGACAGGCTAATCACTAAAATGATAAATAATTTGTAAACTGATAAAAACACGATGTTAAAAATAAGGTAATGCATAAGTTATCTTCATCATAAATGGTAAAATCAGCAATTTTCAAGTGATGTTGCTACTGACAAAACTTTTGTAAACAAATGTAACATATATATTTTATGAAAAATGCCGTATGTTGTCCTTCAGTTTTATTTAAAAATATGGGAGAGGCGCCGTTTTATACCTGTCCGCAATAGAAGTTCGTAAATACTCCGAGAGGGGCGGGGCGTTATGCTTGACTTAAAAATCGTTTAACTTTGTGAATCTACTTTTGTCATTTTAAACATGTTACTGTGTTAACGTACTCTTGTAGTTCTACAACTGGTAACACGTTTTCTTAAACTCTATTTTCCGTATTCGAGTTTTACGTTTTCATTTTTTATATTTCAGATCTATAAGTGTGCAAACATGCATATGTATTTGCATGCAATGGAAGATACGAACTTGTAAATTTTGTTGTCGTTTTTAGATGTTAGGTCAGTTGTTACGATATATATGTAAATTTGTTATATAAAGGCGGTAACCTTCAAATAAAAGATTGAATTAAGAGGTTTTTACAACAATAAAAATGGTAGGCATACAAGTTCGCATTTTCAAAAAGTCATTTTAAAAAGGAACACTTTACAAATGTCTGGAATTTTGGCAACGAACGCCCTCCATACCCCTAAATCCTAAAATGTGCTTTGGTAGAATGTACATTAAATAAATGTATCCCGACGGTGTCAGATTTCTCGATTTGTTTGGTGGACTGGGGGGGGGGGGGGCAATTAGAAAAATAGTATTTTACGATTAAATAGTTGAAACATATTGAAATATAATGAAAAACAACATGAAATTTTCTGACTGAAAACAAAATCTCTGGAATTTATGGTGACCTTATCATTTTTTAGAGAGGGGGGGTTGTCCGGGGAACTTTTGTCCGTATCCCTATAAAGAAATAGTGCACAGCGCAAGGGGAGTAATAGCGAGGAAAGAAATAATATTGTTTCTTAACAACAATTCTCACTTAATACATGTAGTAAAGCATATTGAAAATATTAGCAGGCAACTTGTAAATCGTGCGTTTTGTAAAAATCTTCCTCGCTGTTATACAGCTTTAAAGTTTAGAGGTCGTATAAAAACAAAACTGTGGCGTCTGAAGCGGTCACTAAAATTTGTTGTCGAACCGCTGATATTTATTAAATAAATGCGTACACTGAAATAAAGAAAGAACGCATCTATGTAACTTAAAGGTAAATTGACTAGAATTCAATTGGATAAAATCGCTCCATGTGTTGTATACGTTACAAAGTCAAGGACCGTCAAAACCCGCAAATAGCCGAACAGATTGTCGCGTATTACTACTCTTTGTAGTAGCTATACACACACCGCATGGTGGCCGTGGGTCTTATTTTATCGATAATCGATCATTGTTGCGTTGTGCATTGGTCATATGATTTAAATAATGACAGTGACAGAGACTTATATAGACTCATATTGCATCAATTTATTTAAATTAATAATTACAAAACATCCTCGAACTGTTACGCAAAATCTAAAAAAAATGTAAAATCACATTTATTTCGCTTTAAAATTTATTGGTATTGTGTGTGAACAGTTCTATCAAAAAACGTTTACTATCTATGTTTTTATCATATAAGATCATTTACTCCAGCATTTTGGTGGCCAGTTTTTGCCTGTTAAAACCGTCGGTTTGATATATATTTTTCGGATAAATATTTTAAATAAACGGTGGAGAGCACCGATTCGATGGATTTTAGTTTATAAGGTCATATTAAAAACTACTATTTGAATTGTCACTGATGAAGCGGTAAATCGAACCTGTAAAAACTTAGAATTATTGAATACGACTTGACCACGGATTTGCTCCTAGACTTACTATATTATTTCAATTTTAGAATAAATGCATGCGAAATCCGCTTAATTAAAAACCTTTCAGTATTAGTACTTTTGTAAGATGTTAATCAAGATAAATGCAAACTGATCTACATATCCCATACATTTTAATATTTTGAGTGTTATTTAAAACTTCAGGGCGTGTTGTTCCCCTATTAATGATGTATCTCTGGCCACTATCATAGAAAAACGGACAGATATATCTAGGAATGCATTCATTTATCTTAATGAATATATGTTTCCCTACAATATGATTTATTTTTCATTAAGATAATTTTATGAATAAATCTACACATAATAATTAAAAATCATGAAAAACACCGATTTTAGTATATTGTCCGAATTATCCCTGTATTTCTGAACTATAGCACAGAACAGCGGACAGATATATTTATGATCGCATTTATTTATTTTAAAGAATGCATGTGTCCCTACAATATGGTATATGTTTCTAAAAGATATCTTAACAAATAAAGTCAGACTTGATTATTGAAAATTATGAAATACACCGATTTTATCTGAATTGGCCAACTTTTCTGAAACGTACGTATGTAACTGTCGCTATTATAGCCGACAAACGTTCTAAATTTCTGATTCTGAAATATACATTCTTCCCTAAATATAGTTAATATCTTAATGTGGAGAAACATGGTAACTAACGTCCTGCGTAAGAAAAGCACTGTTTTTATATGTCCCTACAATACGGTATATGTTTTATGAAGATATCTTAATAAATAATGGCAAACTTGATAGTCAAAAATATGAAATACATCGATTTTATATACATTGTCCTTCTTTTCTGGAGGTGGCTATTATAGCAGATAAACTGACAGAATTGTATAAAGATGCATGTCTGTACCTTAACATATACATTCGTCTCTACAATATATTGAATAACTTATACATGCTTTTGTATATAACGTCCTGCGTAAGAATAAAACATTATGAAAAGCGCGCGCGCTTTTGCCAATAATTATTAATGTAATTCTGGACACTAGCATGGATAAACGGACATATACATCTAATAATACATTTATTTATCTTAAAGTAGACATGTGTTCATACAATATGGTATATGTTTCATAAGGATATCTTAACAAATAAAGTCAAACTTGATAATTGAAAATTATGAAAAAAGGGATTTTATTTGAATTGTGCCACACACCTGTAACTTTTATCTAGTATAACAGACAAACGGACAGAGCAATCTATAAATGCATTTATTTATCTTGAAGTATACATTCGCCCCTACAATATCGTGAATATTTATAGAAATAGTTTACATTAAAAGTAATAAATGAAGCTCGTGAAAAACACAGTTTTCATACGCCGCGTATCAGTTATATATGTGTAGAAACTAATACGGACAAACGAAGAAGAAATAGCTTTGAATGCATTGTAAATATATATTTCTCTACAATATGAGATATCTTCAGAACTGTTGCTATGCCTAAAGTTTACAGAGAACACAAGATCTTAGCGATACCCGTTTGTTGTCGGTTATTAGCAGACGATTTTTAGCGTCTTATCGGAGGTGTTTATATTTGATGGTGCTAGCAGACGATATTTTTACGACATTGATTTTACGTTGCAATGTTGCAAAATATTTTTGATTAAATATAGTTTATGATATGTACCATAATAAGCGAAGTAACGGTAGAATATACTTAAAGTGGCTAAGTGTAAAAAAGTTTACATTTTGCCATAATCCAATTCTTTCAATATACTTCGCATGGACAATAAATAAATCACATGATCCACGGAAGTTTGTGTAAAAATCGATCGGAATTTACCTGTAACGTTCAATTTTTATAAATAGTGGGACAGAGTTTTTTTTATATATTTTAATCTGATTGAAAATTTATCTTAAACATTTTCTTATATCAACTGTTTGCCGGTCATCATTCTAACATTTTTTTTAAAATATATTTTCAAATCAGCTCAACTTGATAATGGAAAAATGAACATAATTTCACTTTAATAACAAACGATACCAACAAATTTCAAAGGGTGAATGTTTAGCTTCCAATTGAAATTAATAAATACTGGTCAAGATATGGGAAAACGGACGAATTGTCTTCCTTATATTTATTGTACTCAGCTTGAAGGTTAAACTATCTTGCCACAAAGCGGACTTTGTTCTTTCTACAGTATCAGCGCGTGTAAGGTATTTAAAAGCGCTTAGGTGACTGAAAGCGTCTTTGATGTCAGAGATTTATTTCAGGAAACGTTGCTTGCGAATCACCTGACGTAATAAGTACTTAACATATATGTAGATAAAGAATGAGTGTAGGAAAATGTGATTTTCTTTCTTTAAAAAATAATATATCATAAATAATGTAAAAAACGCATTCTCTCTAACCCGGTAATATAGATGATGGTGGTGATCTTTATTTTCAAATTTATGTCATATTCTTTGAAACATTTTGTTTCAATACATTTAGTCTAGAAATACGTATCTTTATACATGTTTATATTCTGTATATTAAATGTCATTGATGTACATTGATCAAACTCAAATAAATAATCATGATTCCGATGCAAAATAGATAAACGTGAATTAAATGCATCGAATACTGAAAGATTTCGTTAGTGACGTTTACGAATATCACATTATATTTAAAATAAAGAAAATATTAAACTGTTTCTGGACTGCAATGAAAATTGCACTGTGAAATATCCGTTATCAGTTCAATTGAGTGTATATTTACATATATTGCATTTGTTTACAAATGTAGAGTGATAATGATTAGGGAAATTGAAAATGTATTAAATTTTGGGAGCAATAGCGAAAATATTTCTTTTGAGATTGGTTCAATGTGCGTTTTCCACTTGGAAAACACGGGACCTGCATTATTTTTGTATGAAATATCAGTCTTTCCATTCGCCATTATTTTATGGAAAATAATATGAAAGATTCAGAACAACTACACATTAAAGGCATATTATGCGTCAGAAATAAATATTTTTTAACTTATTTAGAAAGGGCAAACATGAACTTTATAACATTAAAATTATGGTTTTAAAGTATGTTAGATGCTCATAACATGAAAAAGTAGCAAAATGTAAACAAAGTAGTATTATGACTTCCATACAAAATACTTGATAATTATAACACTTGCCAAACAGCAACAGAAGCAAAATATTGTTCAGGTTATTGGCCTATGGGTAAAACTTTGGATACTATAAAAGTATACTGAAAATAAAAAGCTTTTGAACAATAAAAATTAAAGCATAACGGAGGCATAATAGGCCTTTAAGAGCCTATGGGGAAAAGTAATTTGCATTTGTTAAAGCAAGATTTTCCCCCCAAATATCCTTTAATGTCCGGATTACGGGTTGCTCTCATTTGCAACACCCCTTAAAACGAGAATCACTGGACCGTGGATATGCTACCAATCAGAAAATTTTGGTCGTTTTAGAGGTTGTCCAACTAAATCACGTGATCACGCGCTGCCTTTCGCGACTGGTCAATTAGTAGATCTTGACCACGCCTATCAGTTAAGAATAACTAGTTGTGTTGATATTTCACTTAATATTGTAATAAGTTTAAGATATTAACAATTCCATGTCTTCTTTATTCATATGCAAAATTTCGAGTGAAATCGCTTTAAAATTATTAACGTTTATGAACATAGTCGTGCACGCAATGTAATAAATGAAAAAAAACTATATATAATATCAAACGGATGCAATGTAATAAATGAAAAAAAACTATATATAATATCAAACGGATGTATTTGGCAAAGGAACATGATAGTTAATTATAAATTTAACACTATTTGTCAAACTTCTGGCAATAATAAACAACATATATTTCGTTACAAACGTAAAACCTTTTCATACATCAGGTAAGATAAGATCGTTACTAGGGGATCTAAATATCGCTTATAGATGGGAATCTCATGCAGATATTTTATTCATCATATAGTAAAACTTTGCAAGATCTTTATTATATTTTATCTGTACCTAAACAACACTTAACCTAAAAAGTTTGAACATTCACAAAGGAATGATGTTTCTAAAACTTCACACATTATTTTAATGACGGTAAATCGAAAATGTTCGATATATTTTCCGGATATCTTGTTAAATCGTGTTATTGCCGACGTATAAGTTAAAAATTAGAAATAAAGATATAGAAAAGTTAATGCGCATTATAATTATGTTTATACAGTTTTTATTTAAAGCAAATAAACATATCACTAAAAAAGGGAGGTATTGTTTGGCAATAATTAATTCTTTATTACGAATTACCAGTATAGTTTTCGATAAATAAATTCACACTTACGGCGTTATGGATAATGGCATAACAGTCGCGCAAATTCATTCATTCATTCATTCATTCATTCATTCATTCATTCATTTTTATCTATTTATCCCATCTCATTCATTCATTCATTCATTCATTCATTCATTCATTCATTCATTCATTCATTCATTCATTTTTATCTATCTATCCGATTCATTCATTCATTCATTTTTATCTATCTATCCCATCTCATTCATTCAATCATTCATTCATTTTTATCTATCTATCCGATTCATTCATTCTTTCATTTTTATTTATTTATTTATTTTTATTTTTTTTTTTGGCAATAACTAATTCTTTATTACGAATTACCAGTATAGTTTTCGATAAATAAATTCACACTTACGGCGTTATGGATAATGGCATAACAGTCGCGCAAATTCATTCATTCATTCATTCATTCATTCATTCATTCATTCATTCATTCATTCATTCATTCATTTTTATCTATTTATCCCATCATTCATTCATTCATTCATTCATTTTTATCTATCTATCCGATTCATTCATTCATTCATTTTTATCTATTTATCCCATCTCATTCATTCAATCATTCATTCATTTTTATCTATCTATCCGATTCATTCATTCATTCATTTTTATTTATTTATTTATTTTTTTTTTTTTGGCAATAACTAATTCTTTATTACGAATTACCAGTATAGTTTTCGATAAATAAATTCACACTTACGGCGTTATGGATAATGGCATAACAGTCGCGCAAATTCATTCATTCATTCATTCATTCATTCATTCATTCATTCATTCATTCATTCATTCATTCATTCATTCATTCATTCATTCATTCATTCATTCATTCATTATTCATTCATTATTCATTCATTCATTCATTCATTCATTTTTATCTATTTATCCCATCTCATTCATTCATTCATTCATTCATTTTTATCTATCTATCCGATTCATTCATTCATTCATTTTTATCTATTTATCCCATCTCATTCATTCATTCAATCATTCATTCATTTTTATCTATCTATCCGATTCATTCATTCATTCATTTATTTTATTTATTTATTTATTTATTTATTTATTTATTTATTTATTTATTTATTTATTTATTTATTTATTTATTTAAATTTTTAAAATTTATTTTTAAGATTTATAGCTTCAAACTACAAAAAGGTTATATAAAAAAGAAATATAGAAATTAATGCTTCCTTGAGATTCAAACCTACAACCTTAAAAGTGGAAGTGAAAATCTTAAATCCTTGTTACTGAGGCTAGTTAGGCATATGTTGTGTTAGTAACTTAAAGTAAAAAGTGTTTAATTTTAAAGTAAGTAAGTAAATGAGTAAGCTTTATATACATGTGTATACTGATTGTACATTATCATTTCGTTCAAGGGTACTATTTGTATTTAACAGTAGATTTAATTACAATAAAATCAGTATTATGCAGACGCTTGAATCTGCCTCCTAACTGATTAAGAGTAATCTACTGAAAGCGTCTGCATAACCCCGAGTAAATATTGTATTATGTCGGCAAAATGCCTCAATGCAGACCCAAAGAGTTTTATGACAGGAAACCACGGGATCCAGGACCTTTATTAATACACAAGGATTTAGTGACCTACATTTCTTGTGCTATTTGCCGGTCTCCTCGTTTATACAGCAAATACTAGCAGGGATTTATATTACAGGGATCAGACACTCCAAGTTATATAAATGCGCGCACCGATAAAGGTACATCGATGGCGCTAAGTGTAAATGCTCGTTCGCAACGGATACCTACTTTACAAAATACCATATAGCTTTTCCATTTATAATCCGATTTTGGAAATTTAACGTTTATTTTGAAGATAAATACTTGTTTAATACAAATACATTATACATTTTATTTCTTAAAGATACAGCCTATCTTGCCGCAACGACAATTAAACAATAAACTTGACGAAATCCGCGGTAAATTTACATTTTTGTATATGAAAAGGAAGGTACTTAAAATTTATCATATGGGTAACATCATAAGTTTAATATCAAAGTAAAAAAGAAGCATACGAAAGATATTCACAGATGATCAAAAATGCAATATTTAAGATTTATTGGATTATTTTGTCTAATTTATTGACGCACAATTGTTTAACGGGTAATATTGCGGGCTTTACAGTTCGCTCAACACATGAAGTATTTATTCAATTTTAGTACAAAATATTGCTGAGATTGTCAATATTGTTATATTCATAGAATATTTAAATTTCATTTATTATTATTATTATTATTATTATTTTGTAAATCTGTTTGCAAATGTCGGTGCAGTGCAGTAGACAATCATCGTAACAGTACTCTCGTGTGGCTGTGTCGATTTCGGCCTTTTTGATTTTACAGCAAATTAAAATTTCAGAACCAAAAAATATTTTCAAAAGTGATGTTTGAGCCGAAAATATCATCGTACGCGAATACCTCAAATCGCCGTGTAAAGCGAAAATAAAGATCGGGTCTACGAAAAATGATATATTTATTTTTGAATTTTATGTATTAAATTCGTATTTTTGTTGTTAAAACTGATTTGTATGAATGAAATAAGAAAAATAAGGTATATATACGAAAATGACATAAGTCAAAAAATAATACCTTTATGAAAATACTATATATACGTTTAAAGTACCCTGTTGAAAATGTGATCTATACGAAAATAAGATCTTTATGGAAATAATATCTGTATGAATTCACATATATGCACGAAAATAAGATCTGCTTGTATACTGAAAAAAGATATCTGCGAAAATAAGATCTGTATGAAAATAATGTCTGTTTTCGACTAAGATTTTTACAAAATATAAGATATGTGAAAATTAAAGTTGCATGAAAATAATATCCTTACGAAAACATGATCTATATGAAAATAATACAAAATGTATGTATGAAAATAATATCTGTTTCATACAGAATGATAAATTATCAAATAAGATCTTTAACGGAAATAAGATTTGTATAAAAATATATCTGTATCACAATGACACCATAAAAATAAGATATCTATATGAAAATAAGATATCTGTATGGAAATGATTTATACCGAAATAAAAGATGAATGGAAGTAAGTGTAATATGAAATTTAGTAAAAGATAAGGATATAACTTTATTGCTTTAAGTGCTTTAATTAGATAATGTACGGATTTGAGAGAAGAAAAAAAATGACATAACGTTTGACACGTGCACATGATTAGCGGCAGCAATCAATGCGCTAATACGTTGATTGGATTATTGGATTTTCGCACTTACCGTAATTGACAACCACTTATTAAAGCCCATTGTTAAAGGTGTTTATTGGCGATTTATCACAGTCACCAATCATATATCTTATTTTCATATACTTATATCTTATCTTTTATGGATTTCGTTATGATACAGATATATTTTACACCGATTTTATTTTCGTTATAGATCTTATTTTATAAAGACATTATATTCATATAGAGTTTTTTTTTATATCATTCTGATACAGATTTTATTAACGTACAAATATTATTTTCGAATAAATCTTATTCTTATAAAGACATTTTTTTTCGTACAGATCTTATTTTCGTATAAATCTTATTTTCGTTAGGATGCATTATTTTCGTACAGTGTCCACTTTCACGAATCTTATTTTCGTAAACATATTAGTCTAAAACAGACATTATTTTCATACAGTTCTTATTTTCGCATAGATCTTATATTTGTGTAGATATTAATATCATAAAACTACGGAAACGTATAGCGACCACCCTTATATGATACATATCAAATGACCTTTTTTTATAATTTTATAGAATGTTTGTTATATGTAAATATGCTTTGAGGAAAGAAATACATATTTAAAAAGATGTAAGTGTTTGTCAGAAAGTTAAAAGTAGTTTATCTTGCATTATAAGATGAAAAACGTACGTTAGATTACGAAAAAATACGTATAATATATGATTTACGACATAACTTGATTTAACTGCTTCCTTTATCAAATACAAATGTCTTGACTTTTCTCGTGTCACACATCATATAAGATGTTATATAAAGTCATGTGACAATGAATGGACGTAAATTTTGTGGCTCTCCTAACAATGTAATATATCATGGAGTTAAAAAGAGTTATTTATAATATTTATGTACCAAATGGATATTTAACACTTATTAAACACTATAGGCATGGGAAAAAGTAAAAGAAACAAAGAGAAACGTAAAAGAAACAGTGATTCTGATAGTGATCTGAATGATAGTAAACAGTTTAGGTGGAGAGGCCCGTCAAACGGATCAGATACACTGGAGCCAGTAAGCGAAATATTGAATAAGACTAATTCTGTTCTATTTGATAGTGAAGTATTCACTCAGAATATTGGAGTAAATAGTGAAAGTAGTCTATTTTGTGAAAATAGTGACACAAACAAAACGGATAAACAAACAAACAGTGGACATACAGACAAAATGGCGGCCAAAGAACCAAATACAAGTAGTGTTTCAAAACAAAGGACAAATGATGATGTATAAAGGCCCAATTTTTTAATTTAAATAAAACAATTGTCGAAGTGTTTTTAAAAGAAACCCAAGAAAAAAAATTTTGGAAGCTTTGGGGGGTTTGGAAGTCAAATTTTGGGAAAAATTAAAATCTGATTTAAATTACAAATGTTAAACACTAAAAATAGGGGCCCTTTTTGCGAAAATGAACTCAGTTTTTTGACATTGGAAAAGGGGAAAACATTTCAAATTTGATAAATGTTTTTAAACTTTTCCCAGAAAAAATTAAAAAATTCCGAGTAGACCCAGCGGAGCAAACCCGGGGTGGCGTTTTTCAAAAAGGGTTTAAATTTATTAAAACGTCAAAAATGCAGACTAGCGGGTCACATGTTTAAAACCGGGTTAAACCCAAAAGGAAACCCCCTAGACAACCGGGATTTTTACAAATCTTTTTGCTTTGGGAATCCAAAAACCCGGGAAAAAATGGAAAGATTTTTAATTAAAAGCAATGGATATTAATAAAACTAAACCTTTAGGGTGGGGGGAAGTTTTTAAACTGAAAAGCAAAACGTAAAACCTGCTGAAAGGGGCGGCATTTCCAAATCGTTTCGAAAAGAAAGGCCTGGTATTGTAAAAAATTTTAAAAGTTTTGGTCAAATTCAAAAACAAAAAAAATTTGGCGGGTCTTAAAAAAAACAAGGGGAAATTAAAAGAGTGGGAGGATATAAAAACCGATGTTTTTTCTGAAAAGAAGCAAAATACCGCGTTAAACGTTTTATTAAGAAAAAATGCACGGTCCCGGGGGTACTTTAACCTACCCACGGGAAAAAATTCAATTAGAGAAAGTTTGCAAATGGAAATAATTCATCCCCGACGCCAAACAAAACCCCAGCAAAAAACCAAACCAGCACCCAACAAAAAACATACCCAAATTTTGGGAAAACTCCCCCGGAACCCCAATTTGAACTTTACGTCTTGGCCCATTTAAAGGGTTTTGGGGTTGGAAAAAATAAAAAACTTTTGAATTACGGGAATTTTAAAAAATTATTGAAGGTCAATTAAATTGCGAAAATTTACTGCTCGTGGGGGAAAACCCATTTGCGTAAATTAAAAGATGTTAAAATTTTTCCTTATAAAGGGGGTTTTTAAATTTTAAAACAGGAAAGATATCCTTTTGTACATGCCCCCAACCCCCCCAATTTCGGGAGGGGTAGGGAATTTTGGGTTAAAAGGAGAAAATTTGTTTTAAAAAATTAATAAATTGGGAAATTAGTTGACAAAAAGTTTTTGGGCCCCGGGTAAATGAGTTTAAAAGTTTTCCCGTCATGCGAAAATTTTATCAATTATTTTTTTTTTTTTTCGGGGTACCCTCCCAAACCGGAAAAACCAAAAAGGGGGAGAACGCCAATAAAACTTTTAGGGTTTTCATCTTTTTTTGGTTTTCAAATCATTTTAATGGTGAATGTACCCTTTTATTTTTGGGCGGGATTTTAATTTTCAACTTTTTGGGACCCCAATCAAAAACTTATACTTACCGTTTTATGTTTCATTTTCCCAAAAAAAGGGCCCTATAAATAGAAAAAAGGTCTTAATCAGCAGGGGGCATGAGTTTTAAAAGGATTTTTTTAAATTGATTTAAAAAAATTGTTTTTCCCTTTTAAAATGGACGTTTCTCCCAAAAATATTTAAAAATTTTCACTTCTGTTTTTTAAACAAAAAGGTTTTAAGGGAAAATTTTTAAGAATTTATATTATTTTTCCCGTTGGGCCCTGCTTTAAATTACCCTTAAACTTTTTAAAGGGGTGCGTACAATAAATTTTCTTTTTTGGGGTTTGAAAAACACGTTCGGGAAACGGATTAAAAAAGGGGAAAGGTGGGCGAAAATACCGGTTTTCTTTTCCCCAATTTTTTTACAAAAAATTTATGCTATACACACCCGGGAATAAGGGGGTTCAGATTTGTAAAACACCCTAAAGAGATAAGGGACCCCCAACGATATAAATTTAAACAAATTTCCCCGGGGTTTTTTCATGGGGACAGTTGATTTAGGAAGTTTTCCGCAATTTTTTTGACTTAATATCCCCAAAATGAAATTTACAAGAAAACCCAGGTAGACATTGCCCAAAATTTATATGATAAACTGTGAATATTTTTTTAACAAAAATGGACAGGACTTTTTAACCCAAAATTAAAACCTTTTAAAAAGAAAAATTTGGGGAAAAAAAGGTTTTAAGGGAAAAAAAACCCAAATTTTGGGAAAACGAAAGGGAAATATCTAATTTTTGGATTCGAATTTAAATTTGAAAAAAGGAAAATTTAAAATTTTTTAAAAATTTTAAATGAATTCTAAAAGGGTTTTGAAAAAAAACCCTTTAAAGGGGAGGGGGAAATATTTTTTCAGCCAAAAAAAAATTTTAAATAAAAAAAATTCCCGTAAAACGGGGAAGGCCCCTTTTAAGGGGAAATCATTACCCAGCCCGACATAGGTTTTCAATGTCGACCCCCGAACCCAAAGATTTCTGGGAAAAAAAATAAAATTAAATTTGGGTCCGAGATCAATAAAACAACCCCAGAAAAAATTTTGGGGGATTGTAAGGGAAAGGGTTTTTAATGTGAAAAAGTTTTGTTTCTTGAAAAAAGTGAGAAAAAGACTTTTGAAAATCTATACAAGGGTTTGCGGTTTTAGTACCAATTTTTAAACTCAAAAACTTTTCCCGTTTCCGGGCGCAAAAAGTACAACAAACTTTTTGGGTTGAAAAAAAAATAGACGGAATCCGTTTTTTTAACCCCCCAAAACGAGTCTCTTAAATTTAAAAACTTTACCAAATTTGAGGAGATTTTTAGTATTTTTAAAACCAGGGAAAAATTCTAGGGTTCAACTTTGGGTATTGGGAAAATTTTTTTCCCCTATGGTGGCCCCCGGGGAAATCCCCCACCTTTTAAATTAAATAACTGTACTTACCAAACCCCTTTTTTCACTTATTTTTGACTCAGTTTGATCCCTTTTCAACTTGGAGAAAAGCAATTATTTTGTCCTTTTCATAAAGACCCGGGCCTTTCAGATCCCCCTTTTTCCCAAATTTGAACAAAAGAGGTGTTAGTCTGCTCTCGTGTACAAGCAAAAATTTTTAGTGCAAATTTTTGAACCCCCAAAATTAAACAAATTATTTAGAGACCTCGAACCCTAAAAGTAACAACAAATGGGGTTTTGAAGGGAAAAGCTTTAAATTGGGGAGGTCACGTGTTTTTCATTTAACAGCATTTATTTCGGAAAAATTCGGCTGTTTTTAAAACCCCCTTTTTTAGACCTTTGAAAATGTTTTGATTTCATCAATCGTTTTAAATGATTTCTGTTAAAAACTATTTTTAACGGTACGACGGGAAAACGTATAAATCAATTTGAAACATATATCAACATTTTAGTTCTTGTGTTTTGGATAAATTAAAAAGCTTACTGAGTGGTTTGAATGTAACTCCGGAAGGGAAACAGGGAGGGCAATCCCGTCCCGAAATTTTTCCCCTTTTATAAATTATTTCGTGAAAAAAATTTAGAATTCTTAAAAAATTGGTTTTGGAAAAAAGGAAGAAAAAAGATCTCATCATTTCTGTCCAACGCCCCCTTTTCTTTACTAGCAGAAACAGAAAGCAACCTTCCCAAAAACTATTAGAAAACACTTTATGATTGGGGGGTAAGCGGGGGCGCTTTCCCATAAAAAAGTGAAAAATTCCCAAATTTCGTTCCAAAATTCCGGGAAAAGGGGAGGAAGCAAACGACCCCAAAGGGCTTTTTGAAATGGAAATAATTTCTTGAAAATTTCAGGGAAATTTCCAAAGGGGTTTTCCTTTTGGGGTTTTTTATTTAACAAAATAAAAGGGGAAAATTTTTCGGGGTTTTAAAGCAGAAACTCTTTGGAAAAAGGCGGGAGGAAGAGCAACCCCCGGAAAAAATAATTTTAAACCCCCCTTCATCCCCTTTTAAAACTTTTCGTTTTTAAAAACCTTTTAAAAAATGTATAATTCGGTGTAGTACCAAAATTTAGATTTTTTGCTTCTGGGGTTTTGGGGTTTCCCAAATTCCAGAGTTTTAAAAAAAATGTGCAGCCAAAAACCCAGCAATAGGGGATTATTGGGTGTTCACCCTTTTTTCCCAACCCCGTAAATTGCCATAAACGGGAGACGTCCCCCGTTTGGGTGCCCCGGAAAATTTAGACGGGGGGATTAAAATTACCCCTTAAATTTGGGAAAGACCCCTTTCTTTCCCAATGAAAATCGTATAACCCAAGGGAAAGTATTTGGAAAAGGATTTTTTAAATTTTTTGTTTTTAAATAAAATTGGTGTAGGGGATTTTTAAAGAAATATTATCCCTTAACCGGTTTTCAGAGTACTAAAAAAACAAAAAAAAATGGTTTAAAAAAATTTTTTGACTTTTTCGCCCCTCTAAGATTTTTTGAAAAATACTTTTTTAGGAGCATATGGAAAATCGGGAATTGGAAAAAATGTCAAAACTTTAAAGGGCTTCCTTTATTCTTAATTTCAAAAAAAGAGTTTTCAACCCGGGAAAAGGGTTTTCTCCCTTTAAAATATGAAAAAAAAACGAACGGGTCCCCTTTTTTGCCCGTTAAAGGGCGGGCATTTCCAATTAACGGGGGTTTTAGACAGGGGCGCTACATTTTGGGAACGTTGGTTTAAATATTTTTGACTCTTTAAAAATTTTTGTTTCCCATTTAGGGAAATTTTCGAAAACCGGGGAAAAACATTTTTTAAAAGTTTAAAAGGCCAAATTTTATAGAACATTATATTTCCCGAAATACTTTGGGGAAAAATATTTTAATTTAAATTTAAATTTTTTTTCAAAGACGATTCCCGAAAAAAAAGTTTATTTTATAAATAAACAAATCTAAAAACCTTGCTAAATACATTGTTTAAAATACTTGTTTCAGATGAAAACATTTTTCAGATAAATTTTTAAACATTTTTAGGGTACATTTTCAAATGAATTTTTTTAATAATTACTTATGACAGTAAATATCTCAAAAAGGGGGTTATAGGCCCAAAGGCCCGGGGGTATGTAATATTTGTATTATTTTTAAAATTTTTTTAAAAAATTTTACCCCATTTTCCTTTTTAAAAAATTTAAAATTTCTTACTTACTTACTTTTAAGACTACCCTTTTAAAACTTACAAGAATGGCGGTCCAAACACAAATTTTTATTTGGGGATGGGAAAACCACGATATTTTATTTTTTTTCATTTTAAAAAATCTCTTTTTTTTTTCCCAAAAATATATAAAAAATGCAGGTTTTAAAAATTTATAATTTTCACCAATTGAGCTAAATCAAAAAGATTTAAATTGGGTTGGGGAAGAGGATGTTTCATGAAAAAAAATTTAAAAAATGAAAAAAAAGGGGGTTTAAACAAAACCCGTTTCTAATAAAGATTTAAAAATATTTTCCTTTGGGGGGAGAGAAAAAAACCCTTTGGTTTCGCACAAACGATCCCGCCCCTATTTTTTCGCCCCGGGAAAAGGGGGGAGTTCAATTTCCCTTTAAACTTTGAGAAACAGAAACCTTTAATTTAAAAGGGCTAAAAATCATATAAAAACCCTTTTTGAAAACTTTTTGATTTTTTGCATTATTTTTTGGGCCCTTTTTTTAATCAAAATATAAATTGTAAAAAAATTTTTTACCCTAAATTTTCATAAATTTATAAGGTTTTGCGAATAAAAAACCCCTTTAAAAATATAAAAAACTAATTAAAATTTTTAAAAGAAAAATTTAAAAAAAAATTTCAATTTTTTTAATCCGCAATATTAAAACCCCGCAATTGGGTAAAGAATATATTCAAATCAATAAGCAATTTTTAAAATTTTCAGGGTATTTTTATTTGTGTGTGTGTTTTAATAAAATTTTTTCCCTTAAAATTTTTTTTAAAAAAAAATGCAGGGGCGGTAAGATATAACGGGGAATAAAAAGTGTCAGAAACAAGTTTTTTTGTAAAAAATTTGGGTTTGGGATATAATTTTGTATTTAAAAAATTTTTCCCAAAAAAACCTGTTTTAAAATTAAAAAAGTTTGGGGGGGTCGCTATACGTTTTCCCTATTAAAACCTATGCCCCCAATTTTTTTTCTTTTTTTTTTCACTTGACGCAAAATAAATTATGTTAAAAAAATCAATGGGCAAAAATAAAGTCCAAATTAAAATTTATGTTTTATTTTTAATAATTTGAAATTTTTGTAAAAAAACGATTTAAAACTGAAAAGGTTTTTGAATTTTTTAATTTTTTATAATAATTTTTAAAAATTTATCTTAATTTGGGCATTTTAAACTTAAGGCCCCATTTTATGTTAGTTTTTTGAATTTTTAAAAGTTGAAAAAAACGTGGGAAATTAAATTATAAAATATATTAATAATTTAAATTTATTTTAAAAATAAAATTTTGAATAAACGTAAAAAATTTTCATTAAAAATTCATTTTTAAAAAAACACAAAAATATTACAAAAAACGGGCCTATTTTTTAAAAAGAAAAAAAAAATTAAATTTAAATTTTAAACAAAAAATTTAACTTTCACAATAATATTAAGATAAGGGTAAGGGGAAAATTTTTTTTTTTCAAAATTTTTTAAAGCTGAAAGTCTACGAGGGCAACCCCAAAGCATTTAAAACATGGAAAAGACAAATTTATTTTAAAAAAAAATAAAAAAGGCAAAATTTTTGCATTTTAAATGAATTAGGGGAAACGTCCCTTTTAAATAATTTTTAGTTTAAATTTCATTTCATTTGAAACAATAAAAAATTTTTTCCTTTTTTTACATTAAATTTTAAATTTATCCACATGTATTTTCAACAAGAAGTTTAAATTCTTTAAAACGTCAAACATGCAAAGAAATAACAATAGATTTTAAAGACACCCCTTTTAAAAAATAAAATTTTTAATTTAGTTTTCCCCCCTAAAGACTTTCATTTTAAATGTATTAATAAAAAAAATTTATTTTTTTATAAAAAAACCGGCATTTTAAATTAAACACAAAAAAAAAAGATAGAATTTTAAAAAACCCTGTTTTATCTCCCCTTTTAAAACAATTTAAAGGACCAAGGGCCAAAAATAAATAAATTTATAATTTACCTTTTAATTTATTATATTAAAAAAATTTTTTTAAAAACCCCTATTTTAAATTTAACCTCTTTTGAAAATATCTTAAGAGGGAAAAAAACTTAAATTTTTTTTTTCCAAATTAAATTTAAAATATAACACAAATTTTTACAATTTAAATATTTAAAGGCCCTTTTAAATTTTTACAAAATTCCCTTTTTGGGAAAATGGGGAGTAAAAATTTAAAAACTATATTGCCAATTCATAGTGGAAGAGACTGGGGGACGTTTTGGTTTTTTGCCCCTTCAAAAGAAACAGGGGGAGAGTTTTTTCTATTTTATGTTTGAAAAAAGTTTTTATAAACGCCCAAAAAACATAGCACAAAGTACTAAATTTTAAATTTCCCCCATGGAACCAATGTTTTCGCCCCCTTTAACTTCTCCACAAGACGCCGGGTTTTTCCTTTCAAACCCGGGCGGAAATAGTCCATTCTGCGCATTTTCGCAAAATGCCCAATTTGATCAATTTTAAAAAATTTTCCGGGCATTTTATAATTTAAAAATATTTTGGGAAAGGGTATAAAGACATCTAAACTCGCATTTTTTCGTTTGAAAAAAAGTAAAAGTGATTTCCCTTTTTTGTCAAAAAAAAGGGTTTTTTCAAACAATCAAAGTTAAAATTAATTTAATTTTGATTACTCAAATAAAATAAAATTTTTTTACATGAACATAAACTTAAACGCATACTAAGGATTCGCGGGGTGTTTGGAGTGTGGGGGGGCAAAAGGGACCGGGGGGTAAGGGGGGGCATTAAAAATTTTCATTTAAAGTGAAAATTAGGCCCAAAAAATTCTAATTTTTTTTTCCTGCAGAATAAAAACGGGGCGGCGGGGTTCACTTCTGGTGACTGCCTATCTGGTTTTTAAAAAGTTAAAACCTTTTCACCTGGGTTATCATTAAAGGCCCATTTTTGCCTAAAAAAGCAATACTTTTTTTTTCTCAAAAGGGCAAATTTTATTTTTGGTAATTTTTTGTTTAAAAAAGTTTTAAAAATAATATTGGGAATTTTAATTTAAAAAAAAATTTGATGGACTTTTCTTTTAATTTAATATCTGTGGCAAATTTTTTTAAAATTTTATTTAATTTAATTTTTTTTATGGAAGGGCAAAAAAATTTTGTTTTAACATTTTTCTTTCCTTTAAGACAATTTTAAAGGAATTTTATTGGGCCCTTTTTTTACTTTCTAAACCCTTTTTTATGCTTTTAAAAAAATTAAATTTGGGAAAATTTTTAAAACCCTTGTTTTTACCTTTTTTTAAGAATAAAAAAATGTATTTTTTTGAGGAAAAAATTTTCCTTTAAGATATTTTTATAAAATTTTTTAACCTACAAACTTTTTTAAAGTTATTTAAAATTTTTTAAATTAAACTTTACAAAACAAACTGAGAGGGATTTAAACAAATAAGCCGAAAAATAAATACTTGGTTCATGTACCCTCTTTGCCCCCATTTAGGACCCTTTTTTAAAAAAATTTTTAACTACATGGGGAAGGGTTTTCCTTTTTTCATATTAGGTGAATATATACTTTTATTAAAAAAGAAGAAAAAATTTTTTTAAAGAAAAGAGTAGATCATGAAATAAAAACACGCTTCAAATAAAATAAAATAAAAAAATAAAAAATAAATAAATTTTAAAAAAAAATAAATAAATAAATAAATAAAAAAATAAAAAGTTCAAAATTTAAAGAAAATTTTAAAAATGCGAACAGGGGACAACGATACTAACCCTTTAAAATTTAAAACTTTATTTTTATAACTTTTTTTTTGTTTTAAACCCCTTTCTTTTCTTTTTTTTTTTTACGGAAAGGGGTTTTATTGGGGTAACCTTATTCCCGGGTTTTGTTTAAAATACCTTTTTCAGTACATGTATAAACTTTCCCGTACTCGAGACAAATGACACTCGGGGAAAATTTTTGTAAATTTTATGTACCCTTATTTGAGTTTACACCGAACATTTTTATTTTTTTTTTTAAAAATTGGCTTAAAAGAATAGTCAAGATGTTTATTGGGTGAGGGAAAAAGAATGGCAGAAAAGGGAAATTTTTTTTTTTCTTTTCCAAAAATAAATTTCCTTTAAATTTTTGGCATACGATCACTTTTTTTTTGTTTACCCTTATATATTTAACGTAAATTTTTTAAATGGGTAAATGGGTTTTTATATTAAATTAAGTTAAAAGGGGGATTAAAAGGGGTTAAAGTTATTTTATTTTTTGATTTACTTTAAAAAACCATGTTTTGGAAAAAAAGCTTTTTTTTTGTAAAAATAGAAGTTTTTAGCCCGTTTTAAATTTTTTTGCCCTGATTTCCCCCATAATTGGGCTTCAGCATAAACCCATTACTAATTTCTGTAATAAGTACATTTAGTTTTTCCCTTTTTCATATGTCGAAGACTAAATTTTTGTTTTTAATTTTTTTTTGTTAAAAATATTTTCATACAAAACGCCCCTGCCGAAGTATTTACGTACGTGAACTTAAATTTGGGGTTTTGTTTTTTGTTTTTAAAGGTAAAAAATTTAAATTCCCGGGTTTTAAAAAATAATTTTGTTTGGGCTTTTTCCCCGGTTTATCAAAAAAACGTTTAAAAAAATCGGAAGGAAAGAAAAATTTTAATTTAAAACCCTTTTACACCCCAATTTTTTTTTCCCGCGTTTTCACCGGGGTATTGTTCGTTTTGGGAAACCGGATTAATTTTATTTTTAGAGGATTAAAAAGGTTTTTTCCCCAAATTTTTTTACATGCAACATAATAAAGCAAAATTGGGAAAATTTTTAGAAAAAGAAATCATTTTTTAGATCGAAAATTGCTCGATAACAACATGATAATATATTAATATATATTAATGATATATTCTTTTCATGTACATTGTGCTAAACAATCTCAGTTTTATAATGTATTTTACAAATCAATTTCAATTCAATTCAATTCAATATCTTTATTGCATTAAACATTTTACAATGCTTATAGCACATACAAATATATACATTGGCAAATGAAAACATATCCAAAAGAGAAAAAAGCATACAAATTGTTTTAACAAATATAATTTTGTGTTAGATATTTTACAAAGTCTTGAAACAAATACAATTTTTTGTGAGTTATTTTCTTCAGGTGTCTACGTTTACAAAATGTCGTTCACGCAGCGTGTTGTCATAGCGACCTGTTTCGATAAACAAGTTGTGGGAGGAGGTTCTAAATTTTGAGAGGGCTATTTTGTATTTTGGCTCTAAAGAACAATTTAAATATGGTTCGACTTTAAAACTATGTTTGAATATGCAGTAAGACTCCAAACGCATGGAATTATTTATATCGCGATACCAGCGTTGTAAGTATGCGTCAAAGATACGTTGCTTAATAATTTGGAATGGAATATCAACAAATTCTTGTTGGTCCCAAATGTAACCTAATCCATGTGTTTCCAGTATACTTTTAACTCGGCCGACCCAATTTTTTCCTCTATAATTTACCCCGTTTTCAACATCTGACTTAAGGAAAATGTACGTTTTTTTAACTAATGAGTTATCTGGAAGCTTTAAAATTTTCACCCAGTACTTTATTATGTTGATTTTTTTGTAAACTAAGAGTGGCATGCGCCCTAGCTCACCGTAAAGAGCGGATAAATTTGTGGAACGTTTAACTCATAAGATTCAAAGTAAAAATTTGGGTGAACTAATTCCACGTCTGTTGCTTCGTGCATTCCCCAAACTTCCGAGCAAAAATGGAGGATCGAACCAACGAGACTATCAAATAATTGAAGGATCTGTTTCACAGGTAACTCAATGTGATTCAAAATAGTTACTAAACCGTATAGAGACCTAGAAGCATGCTCTGCTATACTTTTTTGCGTACGGTACCAATTACCATTATTTTTAAACAAATTAATGCCCAAGTATTTAAAAGATGTGACTGGCTCGATTAGCGTACCATTGATATGGAAGTTTTGATGAGTTGCGCGACCTTTTTCAAAAACCATTGCTTTAGTTTTGGAAATATTTATTTTCAACCCCCACCGTCCACAATAGTTCACTAGATCATTTATCATTGATTGAAGACTGGTCGGGGATTTAGCGAAAAGTTCTTGATCGTCGGCATATATCAACAGAAAATATTGGAGTTCATTTACAGTAAAAATGTCGTCAATGTTTGTGTTTATGTTTTGAGAAATGTCATTAACGAAAAACATGTACAGCAGAGGGGAACTGGGGTCCCCTTGCTTCAAGCCTATATCAGAGCTGAAAACATCAGACATCTGGTAGTTAAACCGCACGCAAGACCTAACAACCGTATACATTGATCATAGAGCCTGTACAAATTTTCCACTAACGTTCTCTGCTAGCAACTTGTTAAAAAAAAATGCCCTATCTATTTTGTCGAAACATTGCATGTAATCGATAAATACACAATAAAGTTTTGCCTCGAGTCCAGCACTTTGTTTATTACTGAGTGCAAAATAAAAATACAATCTATGATTGATTTCCCTTTTTGAAAACAAAATTGTTTATCGTCAAGTTTTTCATATGTATTTGACCATTTTGTTAATCGATTTAATAGCAATTGAGAATATATTTTAGCAAGGACGTTAATCAATGTTATACCACGATAATTTTTTTCCTCGTTTATCTCCCCTTTTTTGTAAACTGGCGTAACCCCAAGAAGTAGGATATTCGCCATTACTTAACATTCTATTATAAAGTTTAATGAGAAAATGTGAAATATGCTCATAACTGTGTTTGAATATTTCACTTGTTAAGTTGTCTAAGCCTGGGCTTTTGTTATTATTTTGCGAGAAAATCGCTGATTTTATTTCAGACTCAGTGAATGGGAGGTCTAAATCGTTATCTATTTGTCCGATATTCAAATCAGGATCCCTAATTTCGTTTTGCATTTGATCGCTCCCAAACATTGTTTTAAATGATCAAATAAACTACTTATATTTAAATTATCTGCATTTTGCGATTTATTTTTCTTGTACTTTTTGATATTTTTCCAATAAAATTTCGGTTGTGATTTAGCTAAATTACTTATGTTATGTCCTTCTTTTATATTTACGTCGTGCCTTTTTTTTCGCCCTTTTTTCGCCCTATTATAAGCTGTTCTCGCTTGAATAAATCTAGATCGGTTAGCGTCATTTTTATCTCTAAAATATTTCTTGCTGATTTAAAATTCAATTTTGACAATTGGCAGTGTTCATCGAATCATTCTTTTTTTTTTATTACAATATTTTCTAGTTTTATTGGTACGAGTTTCAGAAGATTTTCCGAATGTCCCAAGTGTACAGTCGTTAAGCGATTCGTTAACCCGTCTACAACGATGTCAATCGGTGAAAATGAAATTTCGTCCGCTAAATTATTTATGACGTCACGATTATTAATGACATGCGATGTGAACGAGATAATCTTTTTATTGTCCCAAATAATTTTTCTGTTCTGATATTCCGTATTTGTATTCGAAATTGTTTCGCAATCTATTGGATCGCTAGCAATCCGTGAAAGAGTAAACAATATTGGAGCATGATCCGAGAATTCATTGAACTCTGCTATTTCGAAATATGTTATATTTTCGAAATCGGCATAGTTCAATAAAAGGTAATCAACAGTGCTTAAGCCTTGACCGGAACAAAAAGTGTAATCCCCAGGTTCATTAAAAACGCGGCCGTTGGCTATTAACAAACCCGTGGATTGACATAAATCGATTAATCGCTTACCCTTATGATCTATGACCTTATCTTTGTTCACACGTATAGGGATATTTGTATTAATATTAATAAAATCTTCAGCATCAGCAACTCTGCTATTCAGGTCGTCTGTGACATATATTTTTCCTAGATTATTATATTTCAAAATGTCAAGTTCTAGCTGATCAAAGAAATCAAAATCAGAATTTAAGTTCTCAATAATTTAGAGCTACTAGGTGGAAAATAAGTATGGCACATAATTATATACATCACGGTTATCCGAAAACAATTTAGCAGAAAGTTTTTACCGAAATATTCCATGTTGGTTGCTCTACAACACTAATGTAACGCTTAAATTTTTCTTTAAAATAAATAGTAATACCTCCACTAAATTGACCTTTTGATGTACCCTTTGACTTATTTCCAGACATATGAAAACTACAGAAACCACGAATATCAATATTACAAATATTTTGATTAGATATCCAAGTTTCACTTAAACAAACAACGTCAAAGTTTTCAATGTAACACAAAAAGTCAGGATCTGTGATTTTTCTTAAGAGTCCATTGATATTCCACGATAAAATTGTTAATTCAGCCTCTTCTGGACACCTCTAATGTTCCATGCCCTCGGGTTTATATAGCTTGCCGTTAATGAATAGGTTCTTGCCAACGAATCTTACCGTCTTTCCAGCCTTTTTTGCATTTTCCATGACGTCATACAATGGTTTTCTCGCATCCCTGATAGCTTTCGGTAGCTGTATCCCAATTCCGACGCCGGCGGCTCTCAATTCCCCGCTTTTATCGTAAGATTTAAGCCTCACAGCTTCACGTTCCGCAAAGTAATGGTACGACACGAGGATCGGACGGGGTTTACTTCCTTTTTTCCCGATTCTCTGCGCACGTTCAATCAGGTATGTGTCTGCTTCTGGCATCCCTAATATATCGTTACAAACGTTTTTTACCCGTGCCGTGCAGTTTTCGTGCTCTTCTTCAGTAACGCCATAAAATAACAAATTAACCCTCATGGATCGTGATTCCATTTCGTCGAGTTTTGATTCGATTTTTTCCTTTTCACCTACTAGGTACTTCGAAGAAGATTCCAAAGAGTCACACTTTCGTTTAAGATTTTTCAGTTCATCCTTTGTGGATTTCATTTCCACCATATTAGCCTCGTATGCGTTCGACTGATATTCACACGCTTTCTCAGTATCACTAACCCGTATTTCTAAAGTTTTGAATTTTGATTCCAGGTTTCCAACTTTTGAGTTAATCATATTAACAGTCTTTTCAATATTCTCCATAGTTTTTAATTTCGACTTCAACTGCTTAACCTCATCTAAAATTTCCGTAGCCCATGGCGGTGTTGTCATCGATAACATAGGTGGCATAGGAAAACCATAGTGTGTAGGTGACGTGCTCTGCACGGGGAACGGGTTTTGGTGTGTAAATGACATATCTGGATAATCTGATAAACTGCTACTTACTGTATTTCTTATTACTCTTTTTTTCTTTCGTTTATGTGTAAATGATTGACCGTTACTATATCCAATATTGAATGTCCCATTTAGCGAATTATCAAAGTCAGTGCGATCTTTTACATGCAATCATAATGGCCACGTCATATTTTAGATCGAAAATTGCTCGATAACAACATGATAATATATTAATATATATTAATGATATATTCTTTTCATGTACAATGTGCTAAACAATCTCAGTTTTATAATGTATTTTACTTAAATCAGACAAATGTCAGACATGAATATTATTGTGTTAGATAAGACTCCTGCTTAGGATTATATCACCCCTGTGCCTTTTATGAATGAATCGGTATAATTTATTCCAGCGCTTTTAAGTGTTGACATTTGAGTGAGACTAAAAAAAGGATTGGAGCACCACACTAAATACCGTATTCCGGTACATACCGGGCAAGGCGCTTGAATCATAAAATGCTAAAATCTTGCCTTTTTACCCAACGGAATGAACTGAAATAGGTCTAATTCATCTTTTCACACCGATTCATGTATGATAATGAATGAAAAATGTAAAAATCGGCGAAAAAAAGATATTTGTCTATTTTTCGATCATGATTTCTGCAAGCGTCTAGAGGTACTGCTCCAATCCTGTATTGAGTTAAATCCTTGACATTTGAGTACCGCTAAAACCGGTGCTAGGGGCAGTGAGGGATGTTGGACTTTTAAAGTTATCCCTCATGTACATATTCAATCAAACAAAGTATGCAATTTTCATGCAATTATGTGATTTTAATGCTTCCGAGACTTTTTTTCAGATATGTATATATCACCACAGCAGATGTCACAGCTTTCCACAGCTTCGCAGTACTACATGTGCCGTGTGGCAGCCGTAATTAGTTGCCTCGTACTTAAGTCATTCTATTCTTAGTCACAGGGGGTCTACACGGGGGCGCGGAGCGAGATTTAAGAAATAAAACGGTGCGGTCACAGGACGAAAACACGCTTATTAGCGAGGGCGCGGGCGAAGTTTAATAAATAAAACTTTGCCCCTGCTAATTAGAGTGTTTTCGTCCCACGACCCCGCCAAGCGAAAAGTCGATAAATAACAAGTTAAAATGGTGGGGGCGCGTAGCGAAAACACGGTTATTAGCGGGGCGCTAATAAGCGTGTTTTCGCTGTGCGCCCCGCCGTTTTATTTCTTAAATCTAGTCTCGCTTATTAAACTTCGCCCCGCGCTCTTGCTAATTAGCGTGTTTTCGTCCCGCGACCCCGCCGTTTTAACTTGTTAATTCTAGCTTGGTGGGGTCGCGGGCGAAAACACGAATGGCACAAATCAACCATCATAGTTTTAGCTACGATACGAAAATGGCACAATCAAATAATCATAAAGTATTATGCAGAAACTGTGAATATTATGAAAGAAACCCTACATAAGTATCTAGTCAGTGAACCTAATGTTTGCTTATCAAACTGTTGGGGTCTTTTTCGGGATAAAAGAATACGCATGATTTCTGAGGCGCTTGAAAATATGTGCAGTCACGTGTGACTTGGCCGAATTTATTTTATGAAATCCCAATAAAAGTACATGTATGTCATATATCTAATATTTGTTTCAGATATAAATGTTGTTATCCAGTTGAGAACTTATTCTTAAACTGATTAGATTTGATAGAATTAATGTAATGTGCCGCTATGATAATGTGAGAGAGACGTTGCAATTTTTGTGTACACAAAAGTTTACAATCTTTGTCTGAACAGGTAAAACAGGGTATTTAGAAGTGAATATGATTCAAAATCAGAAATAGAATTTGAAAAGTCTCGATGGCAAAGTTGGTTAAGTCACTAGGATGCCATACACATTAAATTGTATCATGATGTTCGAGCCACACAAGTTGTCAAACCTTTTTTTCCCTTTTCTTTCCCTATTTTTATTTTTACATGAGATGCAAATTAATTGGAATATAAAGGCAGTTTTGTTATAATTTCCAATAATTTATATATACCGGAAATAATAATTTTTGTTCTGTGTAGTGTGTAAATATATATATTAGTAGTACTTTTGCAGTGCATAAGTTTTTCGTGCCAACTTAACTATAGTTGAAACAATTTATGTACATTGTATGCATTCCGTATCAGGTTGCACCAACTTGCTAGATATAGCAACATTTAAAAACAAAAGTGAAATGAGAAGTTAATATAAAATAACACAGCGCTAATAATCTTTACAAGAAAAAAAAGAAATTCTTAATCGATTGATAATTATACAAAAAAATTTGGGACCGAACGTGGCTGTCTTGCATTGATATGTAACTAAAAATTTACCACACAAACTTTACCTACTATGTTACGCCGCCAGTTGGTAAATTTGTCGATATTTTAATTTATATGGCAAGCCTGCTTGACTTAAGATATTAAACAACAATATGATAACTGTTGTATACCGTTAAAGTGGACTTGACCACCGCGTCACTAAATAATTATCCTAAACGCACAGTAGATTAAAAATATTAAATTACAGGTGATTAGCTACGGCATACGCACATTTTTACAGATAAGTAATTTATTTCGACATGCATTTTCATCACGAACACTATTAAATAAACGATATAAAAATCAAACATGTGTTATGCTTTCAACTAGAAGATGCGTATGATTTTTCGATTTTCAACAGTTCAACAGTACCGGTATTAGGTTTCATATGCTGTTACACTTACAGAGAGTGTAATCCAGGAGTTTTCAAACAACCCCAACCCCCTTATTGTATGGGAACATAATTTTGTTTACAAAATAAGATCATGGGCATAGCTATAAATTTTGGGCACTCCCGTACAGCGACAGTTTGCTTGTGTTTTTTCCGAAAAAAACTTTTGTAAATTTGGTAACAACGTACAGACTGTACGTATGCATTTTAAACTAGGTTCCCGGGTTAGGGTCACCCGTTTTTATACTTTTAAACCCCGGGAAGGCAACATTAAGATTTTTCGATAGAAAAAAACGACGAAAATTTAAAACAGTGCGATGACGACAATCCCGATAGTCGATGGCGAAAAATGCGTTTGGCGCAGTGGGGACAATCCCCATGGGTGTAAATCCCCGATAATCCCCCAAAGGGCCGACAGTGCGAAAAATGAAATTTGGCGACAAAAAACGGTGGGGTTTGGTATTTAAAAAAATTTACTTTCCAGACATTTTTTATCTTATAATTATCTAAAATAAAAAGGTCAGAAATTTTCATTTGTTTAACGGGTCGGGAAGTTTTTTGGGCATAAACGAAACATGAATCAATCTGAAGAGAAACACCTATCTTGTTAATACCCTTTTAAAATTAAATTTATCCAACTACTAATACCTACTAATTTTACCCCTCCTTTTACTATACACCTTAAATTTTTTTTATCAATTTTTTTTAAATGGGGAAATTTTTTGGGTATTTGGAAAAAACCCGACCCGCCCAAAACTTTTTTCTAAAAAAAACTTTAAATAAATATGTTTGAGATAAACAAACTTTTGCTATACTAGATTCTGGGGTCCCCATGTTTTATATATATACAATTTTAGTTTCAAAAACAGTTTAAAAAACTTTCCCGATGTAAAAGAAAGAAAAAATTTTTTAAATTTTTTAAACCTTTTATGTTAAAAAGCTGAAAATTTTGCTTTAAAAACCCCGGGGCAAGGGGGCGTAGACGCTAGTTTTTCCACTTGACATTAAACCCTCCATAAAACAGGGTCAATCAAACAAAGGGGGCTTCCAACATTTTTCCAAAAATTTGACGTTTTTTGGGTTTTGAGATGACCAATTTTTCCCCGTGCCCTTCCATAAAGCGCACCCCCATTTAAAACGTTTCAAATTCCCATTTTTTCTTTTTTAATTTTGAAAAACAATTTTTTTGAATTTATCGAAAAAAAAAATCTGGAAACAAAATGGAAACCCCGGAAAACTATTAATCACAACCAAAATTACAAAGAAAATTCCCGAAATCCCCGGGTTTTAAATTTAAATCCCATAAAATGAGGGGAAAAAAATAAATGCAAAAATCCCTCCCCGCCCCTTAAAATATATAGCACAGAAAAAAATTAAAAAAGATAATTAAAAAACGGAAAAAAAATTTCATTTTTATACTTTTAACAAGAAATTATTAAAATGGGAAAAGGGTGCCCCTTTTTTTTTAAATATACTCGGGAAAATTTTTTACCAAATTAATTTTTGGGGATGTCGATTTTCACGCCTTTATACAAACATATGAACACCGGGGCAAGTAAAGGGCAATGGTTTTATTTTAAAGATCTTGATTTAAATTTTTAAAGTTTCAAAAAAAAACAAAATTTTTTTCTTTTTTTTCGAATGTTTTGTATTCGGGTTTTTTATTTTTTTCGATTTCCCAATATTAAATATTTTCCAGGCCCTATATTTTAAATTTTTGAATCAATCGTTGCTTAAAAATTTTCAATATGCATAACGAATCCCAAAAAAAATTACATGGAAAGAGAGAAACCCCCGCAAAAATTTCCTTTCCTTTGTTGGTTTTTTTTATCAAAATTTTACAAAAAAAAAATTTTAAAAAATTATCCCACGGGAAAAAATGGGGGGCGGGGGCATATTCGAAAAGATGGCCCGGGGCAATTTTTTTTTAAAAACCCCAGACCCTGGTGTTTTTTAAGGTACTTTGGGAAAATTCTGATATTTCTCTGTCTTTTAATTTTCTTTCTTGTTTGGTGTGGGAAAACGAGTAGATTTTTTTTTTGTTTTTTTACCCGAAATTTTTAGAATTTGCACTGGGAAAAATATACTGATATAGGGGAATATACAGTCCCGTATTTTTGACAAATACGGGGTGTACGGGATGTATTTGTCGAATTACGGACCAAGTATACGAGTCCGTATAGGGAACACCGGATATAGGGGAAGTCCGTATAGCATCAGGCATATAAGAATTCCTATTTGCCCCATATACATGTACGTATATTTGTTGTACTTTTGAAGTATACGGAGAATAAACCCCGGGAATACGGAATTTATCAAGGTTGTTATCCTAGTATACAAAAAATATACCGGGGATATAGGGGACCGTTTTTTCTACATATACGGGGATATCGGACTCGTTTTTTCTAGTATACGGGGATATACGGAACCGTATATTCTACATATACAGGAATTACGGAACGTTTTTCCACATATACAGATGATATACGGAATCGTTTTTTTTGCATATACAGAAGATATACGGAATCGTATTTTCTACATATACAGGGAATATACGGAATCGTATTTTTACATTACAGAAGATAATGGAATCGTATTTTCACATATACAGGGAATAAGGAATAATATTTTCAATATATACAGGGGATATACGGAATTGAAATTTTTTAGTTTTACCAAGGGTATACAGAACTGTATTTTCGAGATAAAAGAAGGTACAGATAATATAAAAAAGCATGCATTTAATATAAGTGGCACCTATACATGACCGAAATGCAGGCTTGCAATAGAACATGTTTGATTACCATTGTGAATCGAACTGTAAAGTATACTTAAGAATTTTTATCTTCAAATTGGAGTATTTCAAAAAATAAAGTAAAAACCAAATCGAGTCACTCTTAAATTTTTATTATTTATAAATATATTAAAATATGTATAAAATATTTAAACAAAATAAACATGTTTTGTTTCAACACTATATATTGTTGTAAGCCTTTTTCTAGGGGACAATTAATGTAGCGTTGAAACGGAATGGCGATATCCATGTATCCGGTTTTGCGATACAAGTCATGTAATACGTATCACAGTCCCAGAACATCCTCAGGGCGTATTTTCTTCAAAGATCGAATTATACAGTACATTTTCGATATTTTAATCCGTAACCTTTATAAAATTGCATGTTGTTTAAATCTGAAAAAACTATCCCAACTTGAATTTCCTTTCTATTTATCTTAACAATGTTTTTTTATGACTATTTTATATTACACCCAAAAAACTTTTTAACATTCACATATTTTTTTGGAAATGAGTACATAGCACACATTGTTTTAAAACAGAAAGTTTTAATAATAACCTTTAAAAAACTAAAAATCGTATTCACAGAAATTCGACATTCAAACACTGTTCTTAAAACATTTAAATACATGTAAAATCAATCATCTATAAGGAATGTTACGTGACCATGTAACGGTGTCTTTTTCTTGACTGGAAATTTTTTCTCCAGATTTTTACAATCTTTTTGGGATGTGTGTATCTGAAAATAAAAGAGTTTAAAATCCTGTTAAATAGTGTCATAAAAAAGTTATCACAACTTTCAAAAAAGACTATACAAAGCATTCTTTTTTAAGCGTTACAATAAAAATTTTTTTTTGTTACCAAATTCAAAATTTTTTTTATATTATAAGGATAAGATGTCATTTAAAAAGCAACAATTTACACAGGATTTAAATGAAATGATTTAAACTATGAGGATGATAAGTTCTATTTTTTTTATAAAACCCTTTCGAATATATATATTTCACACTGTAAAAAATAAAGGTATTTTGTTTTATGTAAAGAGATTTTTTTTGATTAAAAATATATTAGTACAAATTACATTTTTATTGGGAAAAGTGCTGACATAATCTTTTTTATGTTTTAATTGTATAATAGCATCGGTTAGGAGGAAACAATTTTGTTTTTGGAAAAAAAAGGTTTTAAAATTACAGATATGCAACGTAAACTTTATTTTCTATCACTCAGATTAGATCCTGTTTCACAATGATATCAAGTAAGTAAAAAAGCGGAATCCTGTTATACCTTCATTAATATAAAAACGTTTAATCTTAAACAAATTTGGATTATTGTTTGCTTTCGTTTCAAAATTTTTTTAAAAAATATCTATCACAATTTTACAGCAACGAATGAATACCTTCAATTTTTCAAAAGTTTAGATTAATATGTTTTTTAAAAACTGTTTAATAGGTTTTTGACAATAGAATCTCTTTAAATGTCCATCACTAAAAATAAGTGATAATTCCCAAAAATAATCAAATTATCCCCTTGCCTGAGCATTAATCTGAAATGAAAAATCAAATTCAGATAAAAAAAATATACGTATCATTTGTGACAATCGCATAAAATAAAAATACTTAGGAAAAATTTTTATTAATAATGCGAATGCGACAGATTAGTGCGCACGTGAAACATTTAGTATAAAGAAAATGTTCACGTGCGCCCAAAAATGTGCATTTTGTAAAAAATTAAGTGAGAGGTGGTCCCCGTCCACTTCCCAGGTGTAAAAAAGCTTCATATTTTGGGGTTTTTTAATTCAAACAGGGTAGCATAACATCTTTGTAAATTAAATTATCAACAAATTTACAAAATCTCAGCGTAATGCAGTAGGTAAGGTTATGGTAAATATCAAAACAAGACAGCTAGATTCGGATTGCACATTTTTTCCCAAAAAAAATTTCTTTTTTAATATAATCAAATTAAAAAAATTTTGTATTATTTATTGTAGATTATAAATACTGTGCTATTTTTTATTAACTTTTTATTTTTTTTAAAAAGTAGCAATTTACCTATTTTAATTTTTAAAACTTATAAGGGAAAATGATACTGTGGGGACAGACTATTTCACATAGTTTTTAAAATTTTTCCCAAAAAATCTTGACTCAAAAGCACTAGACACTTCAAATAAACAGTTTTAAACGCTGTTTCACTCCGTAGCGAGAAATTAATCTAATCTTTGTTTTTTTAATTTTTTCTATTGTTTTGATATTAAATCTATGTAGCATGCGTAAATTTTTACATGTTTTATCCAAATTAAACGATCAGTATTTACGCATTTAACTTTCAATAAGCTAACATTCTATGCGGCCCGCATATTTTTTATCCCCCCAATTTACGTACATCCGGGAAGGGGAAAAAACTCTTTCCCCGACTGTTATCGCTTAATACAGGGGGAAAAAACACTTATTGTAATGTATATCAAAATTTTTAAAAAACCCTAACAAAACTGCCTTTATATCCCCCAAAATTTAAAAACAGTGTACAATATAAAAGAGGAATGTCCCAAACATTCCTGTTTATTATGGCTTTTTGGTCATTTTAGTGGTTAAACTGGTACATAAAAATCAAGGCAAATTTATATAAATGGACAATTCTTTTTTAAAATCATTGAAAAATCAAAACATTTTATTAACAGATCAAATATTTACATACACAATTCACATTTTTAAATTAATTTTTATTATTAACACTTCTTGGCCACAATTATTTTGCTACAACATAAAGTTCGGTGCCCCAACATTTGTGAAATGAAAAAAAAAAATGAATTACTTCATTGACAGACTAAATCATCAAATCAAAAGTTTTTTAAATAAAAATGTTAGGGGGACCGGACAATTTCCAAATTAAAAAAAAGATTTTCTGACAATAGACCGAAGCAAATTAATACAAGTTTTCATTCAAAAAGTTCGGGCACCGAACAATTTCATATTAAAAATGATTTACTGACGATAGCTTTAGTGTATAAGTGTAATCAATTTTTACAAAAAAAGTTAGGGCACCGAACAAATTTTTTTAAAAAAAAAAAAA